>NW_024884822.1:12664525-12905648 GCF_019232065.1 Centrocercus urophasianus
ACAACCCATAGGAAAGCAGGCCAGTCCTGTCAATCCAACTTGATTAAATCCAATAAAACTTAGATATGATAGGCTACAAATAGGGAATTTGCTGATCCTTGTGTTTGAAGGAGAGTATTGATCTTCACATCCATTTCAAGATGCAACATTAAAAACATGAAAAAGAAAATCCAAAACATAAAGCTCTGCTGTCTATTGATACAGAACCATTCCTGAACATCTTCACATCACCTAGCAAAACCAGTGCTGCCTGAAGTCAAATCCTGTTTTCATACAGCTACCCTAAATTCAGTGAGAAGTACGCCTGGAAAAGGAGCTTAGAAAAGGCTCAATGTTTTCAATTTTGAAAAAAGAAGTGGGAAGAACTGTTCTAAATTTGAGCTCCTTGTGAGATGTGAGCTGTGAATTCTACCTTTGCTCATAACTCCTGTTCCCCAGCACCCCTGAGAGTGCTTTCATCACCAGGTCAAGTGACATTACTCTGTTGCATTTTCACTGTGAGAGGGCAGTACTCATTAATGACCAAGGATGATGAGGCTTTCTCAATTAAGTGTAATTATATTTAATTTTTCAGTAGAGAAAGACATTATTCATGCATGCAACACTTAGAGAAAATGCATATAAACACAAAGCCAGATTAAAGAACCTACACAACAAGCCAGCTGATTTCAAGCTTGTCAAACAGCATACAGCTAAGCACTCAGATTTGATGGGAAAAGGAAAGTGGGCACATTATTAAACATATCTGACAGTTTTTTCCACCACTATCCAGGAAAACACATCAACAACTGCCACAAGAGTCTCCACAGTAAAATGAAGTCCATAGGAAGATCCCTCCAAATGAAGGAAATGTTTCCTGGTACCAGACAGCATAGCTCTGCATTATGAGAAGTGCCACTCGCGCCCTCTTACCTGACATTTAAACGTTAAATATTTACACCAAGAAACAACACAGCAAAACGACCAATTGTAACAAATCAATAACAACCTTAAATAACAGAGTAATTATATGAATGACAAAACAGCACCACATTTCTAGTAAATTTTTAATGCTTGAGCAAAATAACATGGCAGTGAGATCAAATAGTGTCATTTCTCAAACACAGCCATTCCCATCACACCAGCACACTGCCAGCAGCATCAGTAGGTCACATACATAAAGAAAGAGAAAAATCTGAGCTAGGGATTTTAAACCTCTCACACAAGAAAAACACATTACGAGGCTTTCCAGAACACAAGAATTAGAATTTATTTCCTGGTCAGCTTTTTATTTTTTAGTTATTTATTTTTCAGTCATACACTCAACAAGATAAAAACATCACTGAGTATTTTTGTGCATTTCTCAACACATGTACTCATCATAATCATGATTTGCATGAATCACTGCCATAACAGAATGAATTTCAGAGATACACCATGCACACTTGTACCTCCATTGCTTTACTTTAAGAGTATTAGGATACGCTTTTGCTGCATATATTTGAATATAAGACAATGTAGGAAACTTGGAAACAAAGCTTCAAATCTGCCATGCCAACCTCTTTCAGCAAAAACTCATGAGATCTGTGAAATAGGGATAATCTTTTAAGCCATTATTTGGGATACATTTCAACAATAGACTGCATCAGCTGCTGTAAGGAAGATATCAATTGGAGGAATACAAATATATCATAAAGTTGACTTTAATATTCTTGCCCAGTTGGTATGCAATCTGAGGTAGTACAAAACACTGTATTTCAGACACTTGAGATGGGCTGTCAGATGAAATTCTAACAGCAAAAATTGCCATATCAAATGCAATATCACAGGGAATAAAATCAATTAGAGAAGACTGCCTGTATCTGGAATTACTCTGAACTACAGTATCAGAAGAGACAAAGATTGATTGAGTAGAGATACCACCGCTCACTTAGATTAGAGCTGCAAATTTAAACAGACTAAAGCAGCTAAATCATGATCAAGGTAACACTCCCTTATGGCATATATTATAAACAAAGCAAGACCTCCAGGCATTTCAGGTTCCCCTTATCTTTGCATTTAGAAGCTTCTACTATTTCCACGAGTTTTTAGCTTGTACTGGGTATCACGCCCTGTCCGTCAACAAAGTTCTGTAGTATGCAGGATGCCTTCTTCCACATGTAAGCTGGCTTGTACAACTACCTAGCCACAGAGCTCCAGGCATTCATATTGTTATAACTAAATAGATATAGATATCTATAACTAGATACTTGTCATCTGCATCTAGTGTGGGTCAGAAATAAGACTCTAAAGAAGAATTACAAGGTTCTACTGGGCAGCGGAGACATCACTGTGCCCAATGCAAAAGCTGTCCCAAAGAGAAAAAGGGAAATAAGCAATTGATTCTATCCTGGTTCCTGAAGTCTTGACCTTTATATCTGTGACTGGACTCTTCCACAGAGAGGATACTATGTTGGGTGTTGTCTGGTCTCAGCCAGTATGACTCCTGGAAGTGAAAAGTGTTCATTTTAACAACCTACATGCAAGATTGCGAAGGCAAATAAACTGAGTGGACAGAAACACCGAATGGACACATACACAAAAACACAGTCCTGTCTCTGAAGGTTATTATCATCTCCAAAGGCAACAGATGCTATTTCCTCCAAGTGATTCATTCCTGAATTTTTGTTTATTCTCTGGGAAAGGACAGGATGATCAGCTTGATGCCAATCATTTCATCACACATTGCAGTAAGCCAACCAACAGCTCTTCTGCTGAAGCATTCTGACGGTCACACAGCACTAACAGAAACCTGAAACAGAAACCTTCTTGTAATCTAGAAACACACATGCTCTTCTTCCATCTTTTGTGGAGAGATTTCATATACTCTGTTAACATACGACAGAAGAATGTAGATAGTACTCAAGACTATGAGTTGAAAAGTAACAATAATTAGGTTTAAAATTTATTTATCAGCTCTTCAAATGAGTAAATTGGCATAGCTTCAATGGCTGAGCGCAGTTGAGTCACCAAAAAAAAAAAAAAAAAACCTAACAGATTTTTAGTCAATGTTTCATTTTCACCCTCTATAGCTCCTTGCTAGAAAAAAAAAGTGTTTTGGACTTCTGTCTGCTGGAAGTACTCCAGAAAGGCACTTTCAATTAAAATTTGTGAATATTCACTATAACGTACACCGATGGCTTGAATAATTTCAGTTGGCATGGAAGTTAGCAAAGGAGATTAAAGAATGGAAAAGAATGAAACAGGAAATGAAGTTATTGGAAAAAGAATAAAGGCCAAAGGGATAGAAAAAGTACTTAAAAAACAGATGAAATTAAGTTCAATACAGGAAGGAGAAATATATTAAGATGAAAGAATTATTATCAGACCAAACAGTAAGGCAATGAACCACTCTATGAAAAGAAAATTGAAAGACATGAGGCTGAGCCTGTGAGAATAAGCAAATTAGTGAATCCAAAACACAGGAAGAAAGAAGGCAAATTGCTATAATCAAATGCATTATCTTCCCTTTTTAGCCAAACTTCTTGTTGAGAAACCTAAGTAACGAAGGGAAAAAAGGATATAAGAAAGGTGAAAGTTGAAACGAACCACAAAATTCTCAGCATAGCAGAGTTACAAAGTGAACGCCTGGGCATCCCAGAAGTAGGTGAAATTTTAAATGCTGAAACTGGCCTTTACTCAGAGTCACTGTTTCTCAATGTATGCAAATCGATGCTCAGAATTACAGTGCATATCCCTGATTCTCTATGGGCAGGACAGTGATCTCTCCTTATTAGATGTGCTGTTATTGCAGCAGAAGTAGCGACGGTTGTTACGAATCCATGACTAATGCTCATTTTATTATACTTGCAAGAAACAACTGTTGACTTTCTACTAAAAAGTTGGTCTTCTCTGAACTTCCCCTCCCATCCCCTCCACATTTGCTTAAGCTGAATCAGAAATATGAACTCACACAAAGGGTGAAGGTCCCTTTGCCTCAGTCCAAGTTTGTATGTAACCACTTTCGCTCTGTGGAGTAAGGAGCCCAGTTGTGATGACTGCCACTAGCAGAGAACAGTGACTTCAAATGAAAAAGGAAACAGATCATCTGATAGCTTGTATTTGAAGGAGAGTATTGATCTTCATATCCGTTTGGAGATGCGACATTAAAAACATTAAAAAGAAAATCCAAAAAATAAAGCAGTTTAAGTGGCAACTAAAAATTGAGTATTTGTAAACAACAAAACAAAACAGTTTAAAATATTTTTTCCCAAAGAATAGAAAAAAAAATACAATCACCAGCATCTGTAATTGAGAAACATCTGATTATATATATTTTTTTAACTGTAATTTGACCATGTGAGACAACTCAGTACTACCAGTAACAGCTCAATGGGAAGGCAGCGGTCACAGCAGCAGGGCACACATTAAATAAGAGTTGTGCCACTGAACAACTGCTATAGAACAATTTGGATAATGCTCATTTTCTGACTTGAAATTGTGTTTCTACACTTACAAATTGACTTAAGGCTACTGCTTTATAGAGCAAGAGGCTGAAAACATTGAAGAAAAATAGGCTTCATTATTTTCTTGTCTTCAAAAGGAAAGAGGCTTTAAGTTAACGACTAAGGTTCAACGTTTTGATGGAAAAATCATGGCTAAACAGAAATTTGAAATTCTGGTCCCAGAGGAATCAGTCAATCTTAAAAACAGCTATTCAAAAACTAAAATATCCAACATCTACAGCTGGCTAAAAGTTGGAAACTTACAGAGGTTTGAGTTCAAGAACAGGAATTTGATTTGATTTTGATAAGCAACACAGGCAAGAGAGCCACACGTCAGAAATAGAAGTGCTCAACCATGAAGCAAGAATAAAGGCAACTATTAAGAATGGTTTAGTTTTGTTTAAGGTGAAAGCTTAAAAGGACCAAGATGTCAAAAGTCTTCTTGAAAATAATAGCTAATCTCTCTCAGTGACTAATATTTCAGTCCTGCCAGCACTCGGAATTCAACAACACAGAAATGGAAAAGAAAATGCAGTCACCTTGTCATTCTGAAATGGTCCTATAATGAAAGCCATTGAGGTGGGTTCATGAAGTGGTATCAAGCCCACTCAAACAGAAGACAAGCTCAGTTTTAAGAAAAATTAAAATCCAAAATAAAACCGATCTCACAAAATATATCCTGTGAATTTTTGTAACCCACAAAGCAAAACACACCAGCACGATCCAGAATGTCCTGTAACAGTCATTTACTCAGAAATGTCAGCAGTTTACACCACTTATTTTTAGGTCTGCCTGCAACCTTACAGGTTCACACTGCGATTTTGTCAGATGCTGAGCCTTATAGGGTCAGTTTGGGTTAACTCTTGTGTGTAAGACCAGCTGCTACATTTCAACCTGCAGACAGCAGCACTTCAAAGGTAGGTAAAGTGTGCCATGATTTCAAAAAGTCTTAGAAAGCAAAGCAGTCACTGGAGGATTTTCCAAAATACTTTTGTAGGACAAACATCTGTTTTTTGGTAATTTATCTATATTTTATGGCAGAAAACACAAACAAGTTTTCTGATACAAACAAAATCCTACTGCAAGGACTGAATGACAAAATTACATTTAAATTAGTAGTTTTTCCACTGAAAACAGCTTTTCAAATTTCCAGTTGTGCAACTACATCTCAAATGTCAACCAGCAGATAAATAAATGTATCACTAAATGTGAATCCTGCCAACATCTATGAAAATTCCAGTACAAGAACAGTAAGAAAAATTAACAAAATATAACTGAATAGGAAGAGAACTCATTTTTCTTTTACTTCACAGTGGGAGGAGCACAGTTGCTTGCTTGAACAGCTTACTGGGATCTACAAAAAGTCTCTTGGTTGCGTTGGGTCTGAGCACAAATAGAAAAACAAGCACACAAAAGGTACAGGTTACAGGGTGGTTAATAGCTCAAGTGCAAGGACCTCAGCTGATTTTCTTGGAAAAAAAGAGGAATTTATATGCCTCACACTGAACTTTGCCAGGCTCTCAGGGAAGCTGTTTCAATGGGTAAGAGATCAGGTAAGTAGGAACCATGATTTTCCAGGAAGAAGATAAGAGAACCTGGAAGAAGGTTTATTATGAATCTTTGGAACACAATGAAGTGCTATCTTCAATCTGAACATGATTAAGCTTTATCAGTGCAAGCACTTGCTTCATTATAAACAGCAATTTGTATAAAACTTCAGGCATGGTACTGAAGACATAACACACCAACATTGCCCACTTAGCACTTGTGGCTACAGAAGTCGGCCTGCATAATATTGTAGAGGTTCTGTCATCTTAAGGCAGTGGCATACTCTCTTCAGGTATGAAGGTGACCCTGTGGTGGATAGTGCAGGAATATACACCAGTTATCAGGGACCCACACTTAAGATCAAAATCAGACTGACCACAACACCATAACTTTGGATGAAGGAAGTCCATGGGCTGTGATTTACTGGCTAGCAATACTTGGAAGCAAAGTTTCAGGGGACTTGGATAAGGAAAGAAGATAGGAAAGATAACTATGACAAAGGAGGTGCGAAGGATTAGCACTGACAAACTGCAGGAAAAAGGAAAGACAACTGTGATGACAGAGTGCAAAAAAACAGTAAACAGAGTAAGAATTAGGAATGCAAAGTCAACCAGGAGACAGGGTAGAGATGTAGATTCTGTATTCCAGAGTCAGCTGCTACAATACAAAGACAAGGCAACAGAGAATAAGAAAGGAGATGGATAAGGGTAAGGAAAAACAGCTGTATTGAAAGTCAGACATTAGCACTCTGCATGAGAATGTGGACCATACTTACAATCTCCATGCAAGAATGAATGACTTCAGGCAACAGAGAACTTGTGCAAGTCCTGACATTTTGAGGGAAGGACCACCTGGATAGCTGCACACCCTCAAAGAGTTCACACAAGTGCATGAAAAAGACTTTTAGGATGACATCCTCTGAGGTAAAACATTCCTGCAATGTTTGTTGGGTTTTTTGTTTGTTTGTTTGTTTTTTCCTCAGAAGAAAAGGTTGTAGCCATGAGAACACTGGCTTTGTCATTCTCCATGTGAAAGGAGGCAAAAAGGAACTCCTCCCTCACTGGACAAGTGAGACAAAAATAAAAATGCTCCCAAGCGAGTGACAGCTTTTTAGCTCATCTTTACATCTAACAATGACAGTTGTTTGCATGACTCAGATGGATGATTCAACCAATGCTGTCTCACAGCTCACTCCAGAAAGAAAAGTGGGGGTAGGGAAGGAGAGAAGACATTTATTTTTAAATATGCCTGCTAACAACCTTTTTAGGAGAAATCCTTTAGAATTCTTTTTTCCCTTGAGAACTGAGATCCTCCTTAAAGTCGACTTCAGAGAATACACCAAGTCTAAAGGAGCAAAAAGGACATTCTTGGAAGACATTGTGTGGCAATGCTTGGTCAAGTCTTACCCAAGAGACAGAAATCAAGCACTGTCTAGTGACTTACTAATTATTAGAGAAGCTAAGCTCTCATCTCTTCCTATCCAGCAGCCATTATATCTTTACAGGTTGTTCAAATTAGTGAAGAGACCAGCTGGACAAGTGGACAATTCACATCAACAGCCTGCAGACATCTTATGTATCCTCTTTTCATCCCTAATGAATCCAGATCCTGTAATCGAAGATGCTTTGATTCCACTAAGACTTCCTTACCTAAGGCATGCACCAGATTTATTATGAATTAAATCTCAGGAAACACACCATCTACCCTTATGTAAGTCAATGAATATTTAAAGACCATATATTTCAAATAACATCAGTAAGGTGTTTTAGCATTTCCAAAGGGAGAAAATGTAACCTGAAGGATAAGCCCTACTAGCAGCAGCCCTCTCAGAAATACTAGCTTAACCTTGCACAGAGCAGGAAGATATCCTATTTGTCTTTCCAGAGACACTTAGCTTAAGTATGAAATGGTCACCAAATTGAGTACAAGGCAGAGAACTGGTCACCAGAAATAAAACAAAGATCCCTTCCAATTAGATCAAGAAAATTAGGAGTATTCCCCCAGAGCAGCTATGCTACACAACCACAACAAGCAGAAATTCCAATGCTCTTCTGGGATACAACTGTCAGAAATGCCAAATGATTTAGTGGCCTAGCCCACTCATGTGCAATCATATCCAGGCCAAGTACCAACACTCTCTCAAGCATCAACCCAGGAGCACTGTCAATTGTATAGGGATGAAAGCAGCATCAGCTGGATACTCTTTTTAACACTGGCTGGTAGTTTGCCATTTCATTTATTAAGCAAGGCTGTCCAAGATTTTTAGTCTGACATTTGCTTATTGGTTTTATTATCCAAATTACAGTGATAGCTCCCATGGCTTCACTTTTGGGAACTTCCTATGAATTTTTGAAACACTAAGATGTGTCTGTAGAAAACAGCCTATTTCTTGTTTCAGTAAGGTTAAGATCCAGACTTCAGAGACTATAAACCCATGTATTTCACTCTGCTATTTCCAAAAGTGAAAAAGCCATTTAATTCAAACGATGAGGCTGAAACGAAGGAAGAGCTACTTCGTACCTTCCCAGCTTTTCCCTTTCACACACTGCATGCCCTTAATTGAGCACAGAATTGAAATCACTGCCAGATTCACATGGAGTTATGAACTAGAAGACAGGTAAAAGCCAAGACAGTTGATGTATTCTATGCAGGTATATGAAGAACAACACTACCGATCTCCTACACACGCTGTATAGGTCCAGTAAAAACAATGCTGCTCAGAAATGGTAAACAGGCAAAGGGCTCGCGCTGCTGCTGACACATAATGAAGAAGGGAGGAGAGAGCTATATGATCACAGCAGGGTGTAAATGCTGCATGATTTAAGTTGAACCATACATTTGCCTTACCAGAAAGCTCAGGAAGGTAGACATACCTCCAAATCAGGAATTTGACCTATAAACAGTGTTTTAGAACAAAGTGGTCAACAATTCTCATTTCCCCTTCCCCCAGAAGGGAATACTTTCCATGTAGTAAATGTCTTGCTTTATAAAATTGCTTTTTGTTTTCCCTCCTGTCATTCCCCTAAAGTGCTAGCAATGAGCTGTTTACTCCCTGACTTCGGATTTCATATGGCTTTCTATAACATCATGCCAGGCATATTTTTCACGTTCTGCTCCTGTAGAAAATAACTTAATGATACTTTTAAAAAGAACAAGTCGAGTTTCCAACCCTTTGTAACTTCTTGTGGTATGTCTCCTATGCTACCTCAAAGCACTTGGAGCCAGTCAATAAACAGTCCTAGATACTACTCTGCTGGGACACTCAGGATGTCTTCGTTTCTTCCTTATTGCTTACAATCACATCAATGCAAGTTACAGCCTAACCTGAAAGGAACGATTCTGCAACTCAGCAGGTAACAGTAAACTCTGTCATTACAGGGAATGCTATATAATTCTTCAGCCTTTCAAGACAGTCGAAGCTGCGAGTAGCACAGCTGCTGCAGCATCGGATCCTGGGTGATAAATCTTGTTATTCCATACTTTCAGCAATTAAGAAACATCTACCTCTGAAGCCAAGAACTTGTGACAGAAGCTACTGCAGAAAGTGGCCTACAGGCTCTAATAGAATATAGTTTTCTGCCAGCTCTCCCCAGGCATGCTCTCTCTTAGAGAAAGCCATCTCCTCTGATATTGCAAGGCTGACACAAGGCAGATGCACAGTTAAGTGAAATTGGGAAAGAAACCAGGTGAGGAGAAGCTTACTATTAAGCAGTTGTTATAGTGAAGAAAGAGAAGAGAAAAACCAAGGTATTGCAGTTGCTCAGAGCTGCCACTGTGATGCATAAAAACAAAATAACAAAAAAACAGATAAAACATTAAAGAATTAAAGAACCCATCAATTGAACTGAATAAGAAAAAACAGTTCAATGAAGAAAACAAAGAAACTGGACAGTGTACCCACAGAGAAGTTAGATGGCAAACACATGAAAACCTGAGCTTTCATACTGGAAACATCCCAGGTCAGTTTTACACAAAAACTGGAGATAACAAAGGTTTGTAGGCAGGTGCAAAGCTATCTACTTATTCCATGAAACACTCACTGTGAGAAGATACAGGGAGCTTATGATGGAATAAGAAAATACAGTACACAACACATTGAAATTTATAGCTCAGAATATGGAGAAAAATGCAAGCTATCAAACATCATTTCACTGGATGTTACAGATACTGCCTAAAGTACACAGCACACTTTTAGAGGTAATAGCAATTCCAAACAGAGGAAATGGCACTACTGTTTTCACAGAAGTATTTTATGTCCACATCCATACAGTCTGCAGGTATAAAGAATGATATAAAATAGTTTCAGAGACAAAGAGACTGCCCAATTCACCGTGACTATTCAGGTAAATTCAGGTCATCTCACAGAGACAAACATTTTAACATTAACAGGGCTTCATTTATCCTTAAAAAAAAGCCAACTAAAAAAAGTTGGCTGGTTGCAATAATCCATTCAGTACCTTTGGGATAGAGAAATACCATGTTTTTACCTCATTGATGAAAAATATATTTACAGTATTTTCCTCTGGCAGCCTTCTGTTGTTCCCCTTGCTCTTGCTCTCCTGAAAATCAACTGTATTTAACTTCTGAATTTGGAGAACCATATCACTTAGGTAATCAATCAGTTTTTACATCTGAGATCTCATCATTCTGAGCTTTACCTCATATAAATCTCAGAGATTGTGCCTGCAGGTCTGCTACTGCTTTCTAAAAAGATTACATGAACCAAAAGAAATCACTTTCCTTTGCCCTCTGGCTTTCAATGTGAAACAAGTGCCATGGTGAAATGCTGACAATATCTTCTTGTGTTTTCCAGCTTTGAAAAACTGCAGCACAACTCTGGACTTGAAAGTACACAAGTAAAATATAAGTTTTTATTATAATAAGCTACTTTCCAACATTTTGGAAGATGACATAATTGTAGTCTTCTGCGTGGAAATGAGGACAGAAAAAAAATAATCTTACAGACAATTCATTCTGTTTGCTCCATATATGAAGACATGAACAACAATTCATTTATGCAGAACAATAGAAGCTTGAAAATCATCCTCATACCGCATGAGAAATTAGCATTCAGGAGATGTTTGAAATGTCCTGCTTTATAGAGGTCCTACACACACTGAACTTCACCAGCTGTTAAAGACTTCCTTTTTTACTCTCAGCAGGGCTGCATTAAGCACCATCCGAGGGAACAGAGCAACTGCTTTCAAATGAACTTGCAGCAATGCATGATCGTTCATTTAGTGGATGTTCTGTTTTAAACCAAGATTCTGCCATCTGTTCCTGAGTTAATTACGAATGCTAAAGATATCCACAAACACACTGCAAGGAAAACATGCTTTAAAGCACACGTATCCCTGCCACAACGCATCTTTGTTGTTTATCACATTTAAACCAATACCACTTACCACACAAGTCTCACAACAGGAAGACCACAGAAGCAGATGTTTACAGCTTCTCATCTGACAATAAGCCAACCATGGTTTCTTGGAGTCCAAAATGTTTTATGTATACTCAGCAAGAGAATCATCACAACCATGCCCAGAATCACATACACTTCTTAAGTAGAGGTTACCAGAAGCTCACGAGGACTCTTGCTACCCAGGTGTGGGCCATCAGCAGCTAACAGCTTGCAGTTGTATCCTCTCCAAATCCCTTCCTATTCTTCTCTCCATCCAACCTCAGCAATATGATCAACTTGGAATCCTCTCTAATGAAGAAGGGCACATTTCACCATATCTACCTACTTCCCATTTCATCTGTGTAACTCCATTACGTAGAGTCACACACAGACACATGGCGTGTTCTTTGCTTCCTCTTTCACCAAGTATTTTCTGTGATGACAGATCTCAGATCTAAACCAGATCATTCTAGCTATGATTTCTCACCTAATACAGCATGCCTCCATCTCAGTATCTGAAAACAAACCATTAAGCATTTTGTTATAGCCGACTTACTTTGTTACATAAGTACTTTTATGAATAATTGAACTAGTAAATCTGTGGCTATGGATGTGAATTACTCAACGTATCTTTATAAGCAAATCTCTTTGGTGTACCAGTTCTCTTCACCTGCCACAACTGCTGTTGAGAGTTACTGACAGTTGTGCACTATTTTTCCAGTTCATATTTATTCTAATTAAATGTCACAGTTCCTTTCAGGATGTTGTTAGACTCAGTGAACCATAAAAACAAGTATGAATCTCCAGATCAAGGAATATTCTGGGCAATTCTAAATTTAAATTACTAATTACCCCATGTCTATAATGTCCTGAAAGAAGAAGAGTTCCATCTATAATGGGAAGCAGTTTCTTTTTTTAGCAAGATGAAGCAAGTTCTAAAAAGATGAGTAGATTGAAGCTTACTAAGTTTTGCCAGATGCGGTTTGATACTATGATACAGCAAGATTCAGGAAATTTGCTTAGCACTTTTATCTTTTAATTGAAAATACTTAGTCCTCCTTCAACATGATATTAAGGCTGTACTTATCTAGTATTTAAAGAAAAAACATTAGTCTAACATCAGGAAGGTTGGCTAGTCTTGCTTCACATAGGAAATACGGATGAAGTTTCTCCCTGATATACCAAGCGAAGCTTATGTTAGCAAACAAGAAATTAATTTAACCCACTAAACACTGCTGTCAGATGCTGGCACGTATGCCCCAAGGACACTGCCAAGCTCCATCTCTCTGTATTCAAGCATAGTATTCAGATCAGTAAAAGAGCACTGTTCTGGGCCTCACGTGACACAAATTTTGTTGTTAGATCCGGCATTAGGTTGCTGGATAACTCTGAAACAAGTTTTATCTTCTGCTTCTAAACATCAGTCTAATCTAGATCTACAACTCGGTATGCATGACCAAGTCAAAAAATTGCTTTGGGAATTTGGGTGGGAAAGAATGCCACAAAAGAGCAGATTAACAGAACATCAGGAATTGGCTTCTCCACAGACACTGTGGAGTAACAGGGTTCTTCCAGGAACTGGAACTGCCCAAAGCACAGCAGTCTTGGATGAAATTCTATCTCAGAACAATTTATTTAATTTACTACTGTACATTTGTAGGTACAGTTAAGTTTTCGGCTACAGAAATTACTAATGTGCATCCCTGCATCCCCTGCAATAAGATGGAGAGGGAACACACTGGAGCAATATGGAAAAGCAATTCTTTTTTGTACCAGTGTAGGGAAGGTCAGTGGAAATATTTTCCATCTGATGTTTTTGGGATCACAAGAAGAAAATGCGAAGCAGTCATAGCAGCTATGGGGAGTGAAAATATATACAGAAGTGGAATCACTGTCACTGCATTTCTGAAGCACCTAAAATTCATTTCTACTGATACTTAACAATTACCATCTAATTCTACCACAGATCTCGACATCCCTAGCACAAATACAAACACCACTCTGAAAACAATTTTCTCCACTCTTTCCTTTGAGAAAGTAGCTCGGCCTCCTCCTGCTACAGCCTCTTGTCTGAACACTGCAATAATCATTTTCAGCATCCATGGGGGAGAAGTTAAAGCATCTCCTTGCTCCTGCCTGCCCACTCACTCCCAGACCCACAGACTGCAGCTGCCTCTATTGCTTTGATCTTCTGTTCATATTAAAGTTGCCCAAGCATTACAACGAGAAAGGCATAAAGGATGGTACAAAAGAATAGGAGACAGAGCTGAGATAGATATCTGAATAGCCAAGGAAACTCAAGCACAGAAAGGCGAGGACTGTTCTCCAAGCTAGAAAGTACTTAAAACTATTAGTGGGATATTCTGTGAAATTTCAGATTAAACTGTGTACATATACAGACAAATTTCCCAATTGGACAGTTACAAAATAACCTGTATAAACAGACAAGAATCACTGTCTCTATCAATTCCAGTGTTTGCCAGAATCCATTGGTATGCCATGATACATGGAAACTTTTCTTGATAGCCAGCCTGATATAGTTACTTCAACCACAATTTTTTTTACCAAGTATTTTTCTATCTGCCTATGAGAAAGCAATCAGCAAAGTAGATTTATGACATTAAGTTTATTAAGAGGACAGCCAAAATCACAATTAATTGAAGCCCCCTTGTATCTATTTAATGAGAATGATTTTCCGTTACCCTGGATTACAAACCAAGCTGTGGAAGTGACAGATAAAGACCATCCTGGTTCCTGCCAAAGCCTCTCTTCAGTAGCTTAGCAATTACTTATCTGTAAACTTTATTTTGAATCATATCTTCGCCTTGAAACTCATTAAGCATTAGACATCCAGTCCAAATGTATAATTCAATTTTAGCTGCCAACCTGCAGGAGCTAATCCACAAATGATAACACCACAGGTGTTAATCTACCTGATGATAGATTATTCAAAGCTAAGGGTTGATATCTTTGCTGCAAAAAAAGTCCCGCATAAAGCTGACACAAAGTGGTGCAGATACAGAAATTCACATTGGAGACAGCAGCATCACCTCAACTTAGCTGAGTCAACTCCACTTTCTTGTTTTGGGATTGGCCAGATGTGTCTTTTGTAGACTGGAGATGTTTGATTTTCGGATTGAAGCATCTCCCTGGAACAACGAAGCTATCTGTGCTGTCATAAAAATATATAACTTTCAGCCTTCTCCAATTCCATAGTGCCCTCCAAATGCAAAAAATACCTATTTACATTGGTCTTTCACGTATAGTACTTTGTCTAAGAAAACAGGAAGAGAAGGAATACAGCAGTTAAACTCAGACCTTGCTGAAGTCAATGACAGCCTGGTCATCAGTATCAAAAGAACCTCACTGCAGATCTTTTGGATTAATTTCATTTTTGGTTACACAGAGAAATACATAATTGAACAGCCTTTGAATAAACACATTACGAAAGAGAAAACTAGTTCTCATACTTCAGATGTGGTATTTGACAGAAAGCAGTAAAATTCCAGAATGATTACTCTAAAAATTGGTAGAAGATAGCAGTGCAAGCTTCAAACACACAGGATTTTGTTGCAGGAATATGATTTGTTGCTGCAGTCCACAGTAACTATTTGAGTTATAACTTGAAATGCAGAAACTAACATCATAGTTTTCCACTGATCTGTTGAGCTTTAGAGTCGCAGGTCATTCCTAGGCAAGGTGGATACATGTCAAGTCATCATAAAGAAGTAGGCTCTCTGTACCTCCCAAGTTAATTATTCTGACATAAATGCCATTATTATTCCCCTTCCCACTGCAGAAGGAAAGTGTCAAGTCTGAGACGTGCATTATCACTAAGCATATGTTCTGCTCACAAAGAAGCAAAATTACTTCTGACAGGTTCTTAGCGATACCAGGCAAAGTATTTGCAGGTAGGCCAACAGTCATATACAGAAAGAAGAGTTGTACTCACCCCAGTGGTGAAGAGGCTCTCTGCCTACACTGCACTCCCTCCTCAGGAAGCAGCCCAGGTCCTAGGGATGCTCTCCCTGCTGTGGCTGACCCATGTATGAGCCCACCCTCAGTCCACCCCTTCAGGTGGCTTGCAGAGCACAGGTGCAAACAATTTGCCTGTGCCCCCTGGGCCAGCTGCACCCCTACACCAGGTGCTCAATCATCAGTTCAAAGCCTGACCTAACAGCTCCCCCATAGCGTGTCTGTGCTGTTTGTAAGAAGCCAATAGTGAATTACATTTGCACAAACCTGCTCCCATATTCTGCTACTCTTTTAAACTTCATGCAGCTTTGGCAGATGCATCTCAGCTGCACTTTGCAATTACATTTATATTCCAGCCTTGTCTCTCTGTTGAATAAGGATTGCCCTAAGAGAGAAAGTATGCTAGTGCCTGAGTGAACTTGTGAATCACATTTCAACTCCATTGTGTTTCCGTCCGGATCCACCAGAATCCAGGCACACAGCCCTCACCTTCCATTAAATCTCAAGGTGGTCATGGAATGATAATCTCCTAGGAAGCACGTCTGAGGTGCCTGTGTCCTGTTACATTACCCAGCCACTTTACTGTCAGGATGCATTCATTAATTAGGTATTCTTTAAATGTACTGTAACCCTCCCTTATGACTGTCTTACCATGTAACTTGCAGGGCCTGAATGGTTTCACCAGGAATAAATTTATCAATCACTAATATCACAAGAAAAATCTGTCGTTACATTTGAGATAAAGAAAACAGAAAATGCAATTATGTAGTAATAAATTGTGGGTGCGACAGTACTTTATTTACCCTGTAGACCTAAACATCAAAGAAGAAAATGCCATCCTAAATTAAGTAGCTTCCCCTTAGCATTGACTGTACTGGGTGTTATCTTAGAACAGGTCCTTGGTAGTGAGATCACACTGAAAGCATGAACCTGTCATGAAAGAGACAACATGAATAAGCCAGACTACACCAAAAGTCCCACGGGATCTGATGCTTGAGAGTCTGAGATGGAGTTCTACCAGACTGAAAACTACATGGACAGGGAGAAAGACAACCATCTTCAAGGGGATTTAATCTGAACAAAGAGGTGGGAACTAAAACTCAAAGGCATCTGGAGTTCTAAAATACAAAAAATCCAAGTTCTTTTATTACAACTGATTGTATCATCATCTGTTTTGTTAACATACAGCTCCGTTTTGAAACAGAACTCACTGATTTTAGAACCATAGACCTGAGTGGATTAATGTCCTTTTATCCTAAAATCAAGAATGAAGTTATTTTTGTTAGCAATTTTCTACTTCTCTATCTCAACTTTGTACAAAGTAGCTTTTGGTATCCCTCTCTGAAAGCACTTTCTGAAGCAAATCTACCCTTGCAGAATTAGCTTTGCAATGTATACCATCTTTTCCTACGACACTTCAAGCCATTTGACTCACCAACTTTGTAAAAATTTGTCTCTCTTTAATTTCACTGATCAGTAGTGCTCCCAATATTCCTAATTGAAGTATTCTCTCCTATGCTTTGTATAATTTTATTTCTTCGTCAGAACCAAAAATCTTTTATTTTGTGCATTTTTACAATACATTTCCTCTCTTCAGAGGAGCACTACTTTTGTTACTTAGAATAACTCTGAAAATCAATAAAAGCACACAGATTTTCCCTCTCATCTATTTCAAGCTAAGCTGCCAAGACCCAGAATAAATTCATTTTAGCTCTCAGTTCCATGACCTTCTGCTTTGTACTTTAAAATTTCGTTTCTGTTACTTGAGCTCTCAAGGTCTTCAAGTTCTACCTGCTTGATATTCCAATCCTTCTCCACATTGGCCAGGCTTTCCAGCTCTGCTATCAAGTTTCACTACCACACACTCCAAATCATGGGCGAAACAAATGAAAGGGGTTAAGTGGAACAAGAAGAAAAGCAGGTGCAGAAACAGGAAGAAGCCAAAACAAAGCTCCTGAATCCATCGTGGCCAATGGTGGAGCAATGCATCCCCTTCAGTTCCTGGCCCTGTATTTTCTTTACCACCTCACACTGCACCTCTGCACAGGTGTGAGGATGAACTCGATCGGCTCAGAGAGGAGTTGTACATGAATAAAGGCCAAAATCGTTTCTTCATCAAACTGTACCAAGGGCTGATGGTCTATGTGAACAGAAACCTAGTACATAACCTGATCTCTTACATATAACTGCTCATAGTTATATGCAACTATTTACCTACAATGAATTTGTGAAATTCTATCTATATATACATTTCCCATCTTGTTTATTAGGCAAGTATAGCTTGAAAATACCTCAGGACATATGATGCACGGGAGCATCAACATGACAGCTTGAACTGAAACTGCAAGCAGTAAAATTCAGAGAAATGGCTCAGTTAATGCTCAGACATGGTCTGGCAACCTTTCATACATAAACATGCACTGAAACCAGTTTGTGTCAGTATTCTTCGCTTTCAGCCTAATAGAAATTCCTCATATGGTTTGTATTACATCCTCTAAGTTCTTTTAACTTTTTTTCTTTTCCACTTTCGCAGTTTAATCTATAGCTAGTTGAACTTATTACCTCTTTTATGTAAGCATTAATAACGTAACAGACATAAGTCGAAGCAGAATTAACAGAATTAGTGTGTTCCCATAATCTTTGATGTAGACAAGTCTAACACTACAAGGGCTTTTATTTTGTGCTAAGCCTCTATGAACACACTGAGACTTTGCAGCTTACAATAACATGTATGGCTATCCACATAATGAGTGCTTTCTGAGACTTTAAGGATTCACTTCATATTCAGGTGCTAAATTTGCACTCGAACTCCTCTTAAACCAACGAACCTCTCTTGACAGATTTGACTGAATGATGGAGGCCTTAGCATTTGTTTTCATAAATATCAATATCAAAAGCCCACAACAGACTGAGAAAATGGGGTAGAAGACAGGAATATCAAGTTCAGACCATATTTAAAGCACGTCAATATGTGAGACATCACACCACAGTTGATACTTGATGGCTGGACCATCTACAAGGCTTTCAAGAGCAAGTGCTTCACAACACATCCATCGCATGGTCTTAAGTATTCATTAACAGGCTCTGCTTGTTTTAAAATTGAAGCAACTAAATATTGCACAAATTGTTGTCAGGCCACATGAAAAGATTATAATGTGAAGTTCTGAGTTTGTTTTTTAAAAGAGATCCCTTGTGGCCTTTTGAAAATGTTACAAAGCACGATTACATTATAAACTTCAGTCAGACTGATGAATTTAGCCTGATTATGTGGATATAACAGAGACTGAAACAGGCTTAAACTGCTGTCTTTTCACAGAAGAATAAGGACTGCTGGGCTGTTAGGTATAACTACCGTGCTGTCCTTGCCCAACAGAAATACAAGCCCTACAGAAAACAAACCACAAACTGTCCTCTCAAATCAGGCCACATCAGACCAATATGGTTGACCAACCAATTGATTTTTGAAAGGAGTCACTGAGAAAGATGAAGGAACCCCAGTTTAAAATCTTATATTCAGTTGTGTTCTGTACGTTAAGAGACCAGGTGGTAGTGCAACATTAATGCAGATTTACGTGCAACACAAACACGTGCATACTACAAACAACAAACTGCTTAAAGTGGCCACACCTACAGCAACCAAAGCTGAGCTGCATACACACAGCGTTCCTCCGACTGTGCACGTGAACACAGTCATGCAGATATTTGTGCAACATCGTGTATACGATGTGACCTACAACTAGGAAAGCTACTAAAGGTAGTTATGATTGTTACTGCAACACTGCTTCTGCTGCTTTGTAGGGTAGGGCCAAAGCCCTCTGCTCCGTAGCAGCTGTTTTGTTTTGTTTTGCCAATAACTGAAAGACCACTTCCAGATTCTTGCACAAATCCCACATTGAGAATTTCATCTAGTAATGATGCATAGTTACAGTTTGAGAATGAAGGGAGGGCAGGACAATAGTTTCCCTGCAATTCAACAATCATAAACAATATGCTAATCTACAGCATACACAGAGGTTAATTCATGTGTCTTCTCACGAAGCAGTTTTCATGCAGTCTACCCCAAGATATTTCAGCCACGAAGCAAGAACCAGATTTCCTCCAATAACATCTCTGCACTGCTGCAATAAGTGTGCTGTCATTACTATATCTTCCTGCTGGCAGAAACTGTACATATGCATGTCTTCATCTCTGTGCACAGAAGCTCTCACAGAAGATTATGATACACCACAATTACTTCGGTTGAAAATATGTTATTAAAAGTTTAATTATGTATGCAAGCTTATATATTTTCTCTTTGAAAAAGCTTAGAGGATGATTAGCAGTCTCTATTAATTTGCCACATAAAATGTTTCACGGATAATCATACACAGTTATAACATGCTAGTTTTGAAGTAATTAAACAGAACCATTAAAACAGCTGAATAGAAAGTTATCTAAAATTTGCATGATTTTGTACTACTTGCTTCTGCTTGGCAGAGGACTGGTTTAACAGTTCTTCCTATGGGAGAGAACGCAGGCTTTACAGATTTCGTTTGTATTTTCAGAAAGTCTTAAAATGCCTTTTTCAGTTGTGAAACCTTAAAACATGAAAGAGGTAATATTAATGAGTGCAGAATCATAGAATGGCTTAAGTTGGAAGAGACCTTAATGATCACCCAGCTCCAAACCCCCTGCTGAGGACAGGGTTGCCAACTTCCTAAGAAGAGCAATCATGTCTGTGACAATCACACTGGAGGCTGGGGAAAGGAGATCTGAAGAGAAGCTGCAAGAACTCCAGATTTCTTTACATTTATTTATATAAGGCATAAAAGGAAACAAATCTTTAGGTTCAATGAATATAATTTAATACAAAGTCTCAGTCTGAAAGGAAACTGCTGAAAGATGCGAAGAGTCTCCTGCTATATTTTTGTCCCTAATTAAAAATATTTTTTAGATGAATTTGTACTTTGTTCTTTCAATCTGTGGTTTTCAGATGGTGCTAAATTGGCACATCAAGTTGAACACAGAAATTAACATCCTCACCACTGCTGGCTTTTCCAGGAATCTATTATATGAGAACTTCAGCAGTCCCAAGAGGTGAATGTCATCACAGTGACTGCATGCAAATACGCATTCTGATCTAACTGTTGGTGCTACAGATAAATCCATACTTTGCTACACTGAAATTCAGTATGATTTTTCAGACACAGAACTACAGAAAAATACAGAAAATAAGCTGAGCAGAAGCAGGCAACATTTAACAACTGAAGCTTCCTTTCTGCAATGTAAGGTGCATTGTTCAGACTATGGAGAAAACTGCATAACAGCAAACTTTAACTTTGCAATATATTGGAAAGCACCTGAGCTTCCTAAAGGAGAATAAATAAATAGCAGACTACTGACACAGTGAACTTACAGAACAGCACTAGCAGAACTGCCAGCCACTCTTCCCTTTCCTACAATCACTCGGCAGCCACTGTACACAAATCCCATGCAGCCAAGAACATTTAACCCCAGTCTGCTCCTGACCAACAGCAACGTTTCCCCTATCCAGCCTTAGGAACACGGAGGGGCATTTCTGTGTGCATTCCAACAAAGCTTTTTCAACAGACAGACGACGAAAGCAAAAGGAGCTCCAGAAACGTTACATGCATCGCAGCGTTGCATTTTCCACTCTCTGCTCATTTGTGTGCAATACCCCGACGTGTTCAAACTAGTGAAAGCTCCGTGTTAAGAAAGTGATACGTTTACCGCAGGTACATCTAGCAATGCATACTGAAGTTATGCTTATTCTCCAGGCTGATAAGCACTGAGTCAAAGCATCGCATCCTCCAAACATACACCACTGCCAAAATCTCCACGATCTGAATGGACAATAAAATATATTCTGACAAATCTGCGGGCAGAAAAAAAGACCAAAAACCAACAGCAACCTTCGGTGTTTACCACCTTGTGGCTCGAGCTGGTAAATATTCCCTTCTCACAGACACATTCTTTCCTCATTTACAGTTAACGAGCCCCTCAAGCAGCAGGCACTGAAACTTCTCACAAAGTTCCTCCTCGAAGGAGAGCCGAGAAGCGTTCTGTCTCCATAAGACTGACGTGGAGCCCCATGCACACCGAGATATGGGGTAACTAAGAATGCCAGCACCGCCTGCCCAGCTCCCAAACGGCTCCGAGCATCCTCAGCACACGCAGCAGCCCAAGCTACATCTCTCCTCCACTCACATCTTCTAAAAGCCAGCAGCCACACACTGAAGACGTACAAACGAAGCAAACACGAAGTATGCGCGAAACAAAGCCGTACTTACATCCCTGAATTTGTTCCAGTACTTGTCTTTATCGTACTGCGAAACGGTGCTCAGCCATTTGTCATTGTCCAGGAAATTGCCGTGATTGCTGCTCCCCGTGACGATCTCAGGATGCCGGCTCTCCACTTGCAGGAAGCACCAGGCAGCGATGACCAGCATCCCCGACATCTGCAAGCAGAGGAGAGGAGCGGGGCGCTGCGGGGGCCACTTCCTCGAGCGGGGAAGTTTGAGGAGACCCGGATCCGGGCTTCGCTCCCCTCGCGTTTCTCGACAACTTCTGGCTGCGGAGATGGCAGCTCCGCTGAGACCCACCCAACCGCCCAGCCCTGAGGAGCAGCGGCGAGAGCGCAGACAAAACGCGTTACCCCGCGCCGGGCACGGGCGCCAACCAAGGGCAAAGAACCCGCTACCGAACCCCAGCAAAGCCTCCCGCAGCTCCGCGAACTTCGCACGCTGAGGCTGTGAAGGAGCTCCTACCTCCGCGCGCTGCTGTCGGACGGAGCTCCGCGCTCCGCCGCCTCCTCCTCTTCTTCGCGCGGCTGCCGCTGCTCGGGCGGCGGTCGGAGAGGCGGCGGGTGGGAGAACCGGCAGCCCCCGCCGGGCTCCGTCAGCGGCTGCGGGCGTGTGCGGGCGGATGCGTGCGCGGGGTCCGTGCCAGCAGCCGAGGTCTGGCGCCATCTGCGGGCCGAGCGGCGGCGGTGCGACCGAGAGGGCGGGGCGCTGAGGCACCTCCCGCGTGCGTAACGCCGTGGTAACGGTCGCTGGTGCGAAGAGCCGCGTTCCGGTGGGGAGGGGGCATCAAATCCCCTCCGCGCGCCCAGAATGCGCGTGCCGGGTCTGCTGGCAGGGGAGCGGTGCTGCTGCTCGTCCTCAGGAGATCCAGGTCTCGTGAAGGGACTGCTGGGAGCACTGTGCCACAGCCGTGAAACCGATGTCAGAAACAAAGTGCCCAGCAAACACCAGCTGCAAAAAGCCTTGGGTAGTACGTGGCAATGGCCTCGTAATGTCCAGAAGTCATGGCATGTCGAAGGCGGGATGGTCGCCCCAAACTTCTGAATTTCCCTCCCCTACAACACAGAGATTCCTGCTCCCGCAGCACGTGGAGAAGGCGGGCTCTGTGCCACCCGTTGCTGCCGTGTCCATCCCCAAAAGCCATGAGGAAGGCGCTCCTTGGCACCTGCTGCTGAGTCTTTCAAGGGATAGGAAGTACAGAGTTTATTGTCTTGGAAAAATATTGCTTTCTCTCCCCCAGGAAGCTGAAAATGGGGTTAATTCCACTTTTTCAAACGGTTCGGTTGGTTTGTGTTGTTTTGTTCTTTTTTTTTTTTTTTAATAACACAAGAAAGGGTCAAGTTTATTAATCTTTTGCTGCTGTGTCTGTGCACTGAACCCAGCGCACCGTTCTGGTCCTAGATTTGATTTTAAATACAGTTCCTAAATAACATGTAACCACAATAAAAGCCTCTGGGGCTGAAAAAAACAATGAAGGTTTATTAATTTTAACAGCAGAGAACAAGTCTAAACCCAGATAAGTACCCCACATTGCATTTTCCCCTCGATGCACACAGAATCTAATGAAAGCTACATGCCTGCAGGAGGTCAGAACATAACCCAATAAAAACAACAAATAGGAGAAATCCAAACCAAAGCCCTGCAGACGTGGATGTAAATCTGTGTCTAACCACCTTGCTCCGCCTTCCCTTCTGCATTGTACTGTACCATTTTTCTAAAGGTGTCTGGGGTTGCACTCGAAGACCCTTCCATTTTGCACAGACATTCCCATATAAGCATTAGTTTCAGCAACAGGTAAGGGTTAACGAACTTTCCCCTGGCAGAGTGATCACAGGCTTTCTCATTTCTTACTTATACACAGTTATAGGCTTTGTGCAGATTTAGGCTGTATACAGCTCTACTTGACTCACACAGTTCATCCCAGACATTGCTGGGGATCTGCCAAAAAGAAAAAAGAAAAATAATGATGGTGAAACAACAAAATCAACCCAATCCAATCCAAACCGGACCATCCTGTTTGCTACTCACAAACACTTGAGGATTGTTATATATGTCAGTGCTTACCGGTGTTATGTGGATACACTTGTTATTCCCTTCGTGATCCCACTGGTGGTTAGACTAATTTAATCCTCCACTGACCATTTCTTCAATCCATGAATTGCCAGAACAGCTCTGTATAGAGCAGCAGAACGTTGTTCCCACTGAATTTGTAGGAGTTCAACTTTTTATAGATTTACATCAGATCACTCCTTTAAAACATATTTGTTTTGGCACAGCAGGCCAAATTGAGTCCTTTGGTGACTCCAGTACAGTTGACTTTGCTTAGTATAAAGCAGGTTAATATGCTTACCAGTCGAAGACCTGAATGGTAAACTACAGAATCGTTGCATATAAACTAATTACATTCTTACATGCAATATTTGTGTCAGAAATGCATCTTCATTCACTTAATTACTTCATAAAACGTGGCTAATCTTTCTTGATCCAGCAAAGCGCAGACTTTCTATTGAACTCTGATAGGAATCTCTATCTCCTCGCTGCAGCATTTCACCTCCAACCTGTTTATTATCCTTGAATAGAACTGAAACACACTTGCTGGCTGTTTTTTATCTCTGGCCTGTGCTACAGTTGCCTCTAATCCTAATACAAGAATGTAAGAACTCTCTATAGTGGATAATTCAACTGCTTGGTATTTTGGATGTAAAAAGTTTCTTTATTCCAAGTTAGAAGTACCGAAGAGTTAATACGCTTTCTGCTGTAAGCAGTGCCACAATATTGATTTTGGATGTTATTTGCTAATTCATGTGAGCTGTGCAAATCATTTGGTCAGAAGTTGTAATTACAGTCATGCCTTGCCACTTTCCCCGTGCTGCAGCGTGTTCAGGCTTTAATCTGGAAACAGTCTGGTGCAGAAAGCATTCCACATGCAGAAGGATAAAGGGCCGGATCTCAGTTCCAGCTATGTTTCCCATGCAGAGCAGTGCTACAGTTGTCTTAATAGGGCACTTCGGGACTTTCAGTTAATACAGAAAGCCTTCAGCGCCCGGATTGCAGACAACATAAATAAAGCAGGATGACTTCCCCTTAGACTAAATAAAGGATGCCTGGAAAATGAAACCAGACACTCGTTTTTACCCTAAAGCCATACTGAACTCATCCCACATCACAGCCAGTAGCAAGCAACTGTCTACCACTAGAATAAAGCCAGCAGCAAGAGCACACCATGTCACATAAAAGATTCTACTTCCCCAGTTATCTTTGCATGACAGCAAGACTCACTGTTTCACCATCTTGATTGTTTCCGTAGCTCTTAAGGCAGTGGCTGCAGTCTTTGTTGTAGAGTCCTCCAAATCTTCTGTGGAGGTTTAGTGATGGGTTTTCCCCTCCTCTTTTAAGGCACATTTCCACTGAGACCTTTTTTTTTTTAAAAACATTCACACAAGAAAGAAAATCTTTACAGTAACAAACGTTTAAATTGCATTTCTGCACTTTACTCTGTACCTTCACTACTGCATTAGGAAAGTTTTGCTCTTGTAATTTCCATGGGTTTAAAAATATATCACTTTAAAAGTACGTGCAGTGGTACAGACCTTGATTTACCATCCCTTCGTACCTCCTGTACACCGCTGTATCTTTTTAACAGATAAGGGATTTATTTCCTCCTCTGTCTCTCAGGACTGCAGATTCAGCTTTGTTAGCTCTGCTGGGCAATTGTGCAGAAAAACTAGTTTAACCTGTGCAGTAAGTGATGGTTGGCTTATACAAAGCTACTGAGACATTTGTCCATTTTACAATAGACTACAATTTAGAAATACCACAAATACAATGATTTGACCTCTTTATTTGCCTCTGCTCCTGACTTTTTTTCTATATAAAACAGCCATATTTTATAGCAATGGAATCTGGAATTTTGCAGGAATTTGCTAAATGTTTGAAACAAGAATGCTACAAGTATGTCAACAGGCAGGAAAATTATGGTTTTCTAGTGGACAAAGTGACACTGGCTACTTTGAAGATGCTGCAATCCTCTGTGTTTATGTCCTGAACCTCTTAACCCCAACAACCCCACAACATGTTCTGCAACCTATTTACTAGCAGGTATTAGTTGTAATATCCCAGAGTAATGAGAATTGAAATATTGGCCAGTCCTGGGATAAACAAAAGGTGTTTGTAGTTTATGGCAGATGTGAATTAGAAACAGTGACTCAAGCAAAACAACAGTACAAATAATGGATAAATAAAGTGCTTGGGAGTGGTTTTGGGGGGCTGAGTTTTCACCACCTTGCAAAGCTATCTTGCCTACAGTTGTCTAGAAGACAAAAGAGAAAAAATACCTTTAAAATTGAAAAGACTTGAATTCTCACACACACACAAAAAAAAGTATAATCAAAGTCAAAACT
Source organism: Centrocercus urophasianus (assembly GCF_019232065.1). Lineage (NCBI taxonomy): Eukaryota > Metazoa > Chordata > Aves > Galliformes > Phasianidae > Centrocercus > Centrocercus urophasianus. Next base: position 12,690,612 of record NW_024884822.1, read on the forward strand.
ACATTGAAATTGAAAGACAAGATTGAGGCTGGCATAGGCAATGTTTAAGTTCTGTCTTCTGAGGCTAATCCTTCACAATTTCCTCTGTCATCAGTAAAAAGAAACAGGTTCTTCTGAATGATGCCTCAGAGCAGAATTCTATCCTAGGCACTCTGGGTTGTTTGCTGAAGGTTGTTATTGACTCCACAAAGAACTTGCAAAAATAAAGAAGAGGCACATGATAACTGTCTTCAGGATGTGCAGAATAATATAACAAAAAAACAAGCAAACCAAAGAAATGTTACCCCACATGTATCAGTCTGTTCAAGTCCTATCAGTTTGTTCAGGTTGTATCAGAACATTTACCAATTTAATGACTGTATTTTTATATTTAACAGATGGTTTCACTTTCTTATCTTTCTAGTGGATATAGTCATTGTGGCAAAAGCCATCTTCTGTTATTTCGCAGAGTACCTTGTAAAATGGAAGCCTTATTTTATAGTGTCTTTTATTACTACTGGAACTTTTACAATGGATTCCATCACAAAAATTGGTTAGCATACATATCATAGTGAAGAAATCTCACCATTAAATGCCAGAGTTAACTCTGCCCATGCAATCTTCATTTGCAGGTGGAAAAAGTCATTAGAATTAAATTTGTTCTCAGACTTTATACTCACCTGGAAAGAAAGACTGGTATGAAGTTTTACATCTCTGCTCAGCCTGAAAACTACTACCACAAGATTTGCCATTGCCAGGCAACCTTAGGAAGTTCCATAAATCCTCTCTAAAACATATGAACAGAAATGGGTGGTTGAAGATCATGTGGAATGTCACACAGACTTGTCCAAAGTTTAGCATGCTGAGACTGTTCTGAACATCTGTGAGATGCCACAGTACCAAATGATAATAAATAACTCCATTAACGCAGATTTCAGGGATTAAATTTGTGTGGAAGCTGGAGCATCATTAACGGCTGAAATACAAAAATTAAATTTGCATTCATGTAGAAATTGAAGAGTTGTCAGGTGTATTTGTTCTTACCCCATGGTATTCTTTTCTTCTTTTTTTTTTAAACTATTCCTATTTATTCTGTTTTTTTGTATCTTTGTTTTCTTTTTTCTCTACCACAGACTTACGAAATCTTTGTATTCTGAGCTCCTCTTCTTTATGGTCATTTCTTCCACAATTCCCTTTCTCCTTTCAGTTTCTGCACTCTTACTAGCCCCCTTTTCTCCTCCTTACATAAATACATACTGAGATCAATAAAACAAGCAGCAGCTTTCCTGCAGACTAGTGATTCAGACTGAAAGAAGTGCTGCCTGATGGACAACGAGTCCCCAAATGCCCTGCAACTTCAGGGGCCAGGTCTGGTGTCAGCCCCATTACCTTACAGTTAGCATCAGACATGATTTTGCTGACTAGAGTGAAAACAACAAGAAAGGAGGATTTATTGTACCAAGCAATCATCTGGCTCCTGCTAAACCCTCTTTTCATTAAAGAAAATAAAACAGAAGTATTGATGTATAAAGATGAAGACAATAAAGATGAGCCACAAAGGGGTTGTAATGGTTTGCATACTCATAAACCCTTCACAGTCTTCGTGACTCCAGTGTTTTCCTATGGGGGATAATGTTAAGAATGTGCTAGAATGCAGTGCTCTCAGATAATGTAGAGAAACAACTTTCATTCTCCCTGCCACCACACTGTAGTCATGAAGCTTAAGCTCTCTAGGGAAGCTGTCAGTTCTCTTCTCCAATAACTTGAACCCTTGTGGGGGGAAAAAAATGCTGTTTTACACCATCACCAGATCCCTTGAAGTTAGTGTGCATAAGCTGAAGTGTTTTGACAAGGAGAGAAGAGATCCATTATGTGCTGCAACAGTTGAGTGATGAAAGGTGCAAGGTAGGGTCAGCATCTGCATCTGCCAGCACCCAGGATAGCAGTAAGAAAAATGAGAAATGCAGATGGTATGGTGCAGGTGCAGCAATGGGGTTCTGGGTGTTTCCTCAGAGTCAACTTCAGGCTTTAGGATACTGAAGGTGACACAAACTTGACTATTGGCTCAAATCCACCACAGGCTGCATACTGGTGTGTCTGTCCCAGCACAGCCACAGCTCGAGGACAACAGGGGCAGACCCTGATCCAGCAAAACATTCCTGCTGCTATGAACAGGCCATTCAGTGATGTGAAGAATTGGACTTTGAGTAGGTTCTTGCACTAAGGTCTGTATTCTATGAAGGACCATGTGCTGGTCAGAAAATTTAGAAGAATTCTGGACATCTTCCTTTTCTTTAAGCAACTACTGAACTATGATAGCAGGATTATAACAACAAAGAAACTCTAAACCCTGAAAGTACTCTTAGGGGTAAAAATTAAAAGGGGGGAAGATTCTCTACCCATAGTGACACTTTTTGAAATGTGGAGGATGCAAAACTTCACCTTGTGTCAGCAAGCACTGAACAGGCAAAAAGGAAGGCAGACAGACAGCACTTTATTTCTCACAGTTACTGCTTTTGAAGTGCTTGATGTGCTTTCGGTTAACTCTGGCCAAGTTTGAAGCTGTTTTAAAGGAATCTGAGGAGTACCTCGCTCTCCATGGAAATGAAAAATGAATGTTTAGTTATTAAATGCAGAGTACAAAAAGGAGAATTTGTCCATGGTCTAACGTAGCCCAAGGAGATGCAGTTCTACAGTGTGTCGGAGGGACTGAATCCATCAAGGGAGGAGGGGACCAACACATAACTAGGAACAAAGCTCTGACAGAAAAGCTGCATTAAGACCCAGAATTCACCCCAGACACAGCAATCAGAATCTGCTAAATGAAATTCATGCTATGGTGTAATTTATGGAAGGTAGGCAATGGTTTGATTCCACACAGAGTAAAAATAATCCACTGATATTTCAAGAATGGATGCTTGGGGCCACGGTCATATACAGAACTAAATGTCAAAGTCCACAAAAAAGCAGTACATGAGGTAGCACACAGTACTGTATGTTTGAGTCCAAATTTTGCAGATGTTTGGAAAGAAATGCAATAATAGCAAAGACCTGTGTGATTTCACATGCCCTAACAGAACATGTGCTACATCAAAAGCCATGACAGAGTCATTAGCAGCTGGGAAGAATTCTTCATACAAACAGTGCATTACGCTGCGGCAGAAGATAAATGGACTGTGTGCCTGAGAGGAACTGAGATGTATTAATTTTAGGTAGGATTCTGGTGCACAAGCTGACAAGATGACCAAATTAGTATTTTTAGCAAAATCAACAACAAATGAAGAAACAAAAACACTGAACAAGCTAAGTAGCTGTGTCTGAAGGCACTTCAGTTGGGAGCTCATGCATTCTCCTGGGAAGGCTAACCAAATCTACAAGGACATGAATACGAGAAAAGATACAGATTGCATTTGCTTCAAGGGAAAATGCTCCTTTTGTCTGATTCCTGCTCTTGAGGATTCCAAGTCACTCAGAAAAGAAGAAATCCCAAACAAGGAAGGAAGATATGTGAATATCTTCAGTGGTTGAGGACGTTTTCAAAACACTAAAAAAAATGACAATACAGCTTGTAGAAAAGTTCCTCTTGCTTTAATGCAGAGATTAAAAAAAAAATGGTCAGGATGAAAAGAAGTAAAATGCATTGCTCACTGATCCAGCCCAAGAACAGTATTCCCCGAGATGGGAAAAATAAAACTGTTTCCTTATGAACAGACTCTGAGAAACTATTCACATAATCTGGAAAGTTTTTCACCAAGGGACAGAAATGCCTGAAACAATAAAGCTTTGTTCTCTGTGCTTCATCAGGCTCTGAAAGAGGTCTGGAGGGAGGGAAACAAAGTGTAAGCAGAGGAGATAACTTTTATCAATTCTTTGTAGTAGATTGATTAGATAATTTCTTGAAGTCTTCTTGGCTCTATGTCTCTGATTCATTGTTCCTGTATACTCAACATCTCTTCCAAAAAAGAGGTGTGAAAATCAGGTTGTTTTTATAACATAATACAAGGTCCTCATACTGGTACTTGCAGGGTAGATGAAATGACAATTGCACTGCTTTGTATGGAACTGGTTCTGAGCTTGCAAATTCATCCTGAATTGCTAATCGTATCAAAGAGGAACCAATTTTGAAGTCTGGGACATGAGGATAAACAAAGTGGTTCTAGGATTTTTTCAGACACTTGTCAGTTCTCTTACTCTGGAGACCACTACAGTGCAAAAACCCAGTAGCAATATGCTCAGATAAAAAAGGAATTTTTCATCTCAACCAAGGGTTTAATATTTCTCATAATTACTTTGGGACCCTAAAGTCAGCTCAAATTGAGTATAGACAACTTATTGCCATTGCTGAAGGGCCTGGCAAATAACCTATTAAGATTATTTTTCCTCATCTACAAGTATGGGATTCTTGGTTGCGTGAACACACTCTGGAGCATTTGAGAGAAGTGCAACAGAGCAAAGTGCAGAGCTTGATTACATACATGTTTGCCTAAATCCAAGTCACAAAAAGCATACCATGTGACCTCAGATGAAGTATAAATTGCGAGCTCCAAAGCTACAAGTGAGATCCCCTTGAAGAAGGACATCAGTACTACTAGGACAAGTCAGGCCTGCACCTTTCAGGTCCGCATACTCTTTTTAAGGAGATTATTACATTACTGAAGGGGCAGCAACAGTAGTCACCAAAGCTGCATAGGAAGATTTGTGAGGATGTACACAAGCATGAAGTTCAGCAGTCTAGGAGATGGACTGAAGTCTGGCCTCAAATGAAGAACAAACTATAAAATGTTGTCATGTAGGCCAGTAATAGAGACCACACTTCCTGAAAGAGCCTATTAGGAGACAATCACCATCATACTGATGCCACATAAAAGGAGCTGTCTGTCCTCTGCTGTCGTCTTCAAGAGAAGAATTTAACAGCGATGGCTTGAAAAGAGCTGTATTATATTCTGTTCCACTCTGCAGCTTTCTTGTAAGATACTACACTTAAGCAGACGATCCTATGTCTCAATTTATTTTTTTAGATATGTAAATTCTGACAAGCTCCATAGTCTGTTTACTTTATGTAATTTTAAGCTATCAATTTTAAATGAGACTTCAGAATTCTGACCAATATTTCTTACTATTTGTAGATCAAACTGTCACTGAGCACAAGTGTCAAAAGAACCAAGAACCTGCTGAGAAACGCCGGAGTTGTTTGCACACTTCACAATAAAACTTAAAAATAGTTCTAGCAAAAGATAGGTCATCAGTTGCTGACATTTCCTTCAACAGTAAACAGAAAACTTGTTGCTCAGATGGTCAAAAACTAAAGCTGAAGTCATAGACATGAAGCTAAAAAGACACAAGAAGGTGTAAAACCAGCACTGTGGCTTGGGTCCCATTTATCCACAGCACTCGAGTGAGACATCTCTGCTACTAAATCCCCAGAAGAAGAAAATAGGAGATCTGAAATCTGATTTTTCTTTACATTTGTAATTTGGTTTCCTTTATTAGTGATAAATGCAAACTGTTACATTTCATCCCCAAATACAAAGACTGTATGGTTAATTCCAAGTATTCCAAGTATTTACACTCTGGTTTATGCCCAGTAAATATACACTGATGAATTCAGCAGGAGCAAAATGCTAAGATTACATGGGAAAGGAATGAGTAATGTTTTTCTTCTAAACTTGGTGGGAAAAGTGCAATTCCTTCAAATGGTGGCAAATCTGCATCAGATGCACTAACATTATAGCATTGGACCATGAGTTATCACAGGGAAATCATGACTTGCAGCTTCGTAAATAAAGATAAGGAGTGAAACAGGGTAAAATATAAAGAATAAGCAAAATTTCTGGAGAAGTAAAGATACGAAGACTCAGCATGCAAAAATCAAAGGCCTAGACATTTCTCCATGGAACATTTAAAGGTTATGCTCATGGTTTTTATTCAATTTGTACTTTTATTGAATAAAGATTAGATATTAGACGTTATTTTTTTTTTCGCATGCTGTATAAAAACTTGAGAGAATTTAGCGTCTGTGATGAAAAAAGATTTTAGAAGTTTATGTTAAGTTAAACAGCGTGAATATTCTGTCACTTTTGCATTCATTGGCCTGAATGTGTCTGCTTTTATTTATACCTCTTCATAGTGGAATTCATTCAGTTATTTGCATGATTACTCAAAAACACTGAGAATCTTATTTTAACAGGGGAAGTCTAGAAGAGCTATAAGACCAAGGCCAAAGCTTAGCCTTTCTAAGCTGGCTATCTGGAAATGTTCTTCTAGATTGCCAGACAGGCAAAAATATAAAGTATTTGACAAAATGGTGATGCAGATCTAGAAGCAGGGTAAACTGGGGTGGAAAGAACAGTGCTGAGAAGTAATCTAGGGAATACTTTTCCTGCTCTATTCGTAGTGGGACATGTAAACAGGGTGCATCTGTAGTAGGTGTAGCTACAAGTGTTGGCACATGGAAATTAATAGCTGAAGAAAAAGCTGTAAATATTTTAGTCAAGCATTTGAGACAGCGCCCACTGAGATAGTGAAAAATAAAGTGTGAATGTTGGGATTGCCTTCTTTAAAACTTTTATTACCTGGTGAAAGGCAAGTGCAGCCCAGTCCTGAAATTTGTATATGATACAATGCAGGGAGTGATCGAGAAAATGAAATACAGAATGGATATAATATAAAGCATTATGCTGATGATGAAAAATAGGGGAAAAAAGAGTTCTAAAGACACAAATCTGCAGTATTATAGTTAATTCTACAGAAAAAAAAAAAAAAGGCCCTTTTAGAAATACTACATAGTCTATGTTCACTACATGGTAAAATAACTTGTACACTTCCTAAGAGCAAAGTACAGGTTCTTGGAAGAGGCTTTTTAAAATGCTGCTTATATCAATCGCAGATATTACTAAACAGACACTAGATCCTTTGATGAAGAAAAATAGAGCATGAAAGAAAATAATTCGTAGGCAATGTCACCAAATTAATACCATGTTTGAAGGCTATCAAGAATTATGAGTTAAAATTATATTCCAAATTTAGCTTAGAAAAGTGTCTTACAAAATGAAGTGTAAGATAATTAAAATGAATCATTTTGAGTTCTCAAGGGCCCAATTTTTAAGAGTTTTTAGGCATCAAATCGTTCCACGGGACTGAAGAAAGATCTGAAGGTGGTTGCACACATGATTACCCCAGAACCTCAATCTTTGGAAATCATAGGGAAAGTACTTCCCACTTGCTCTCTTGAACTGATGTATCAGGGTCTAGGGAAAGAGAGACAGGAAGAGCTCAGGCTTAATAAATATAGGATGAATATAAATAAGTGTTGTCTAGCACTAGGATCTAATAGACTGCAGTCAACTCCCAAAGGAGACATTGCTTGAGACTCTTAAGAACAGGATGATTAAGGCATTGGGGAATATACCCAGGGGAGCTATCCTGCAGTGGCAGAGAAATGGGTTAGAAGACAAAACAGGTAATTTCTAGCAACTTCAAGGCATGGAATTCCATCCTCAGCAGCCATTCAGAAAACTCCAGAGAGGCAAGGTTATTTCCTATGTACATAAAATAATCTTGTATGGGAAGAAGAAACTCCTGTATTCAGCATATAAATGTACACAGTTGTTTGATCTTAATGCAGAATGTAAATAACAGTGACAGAGATGCTTAAGATATACACATAGTAGCTGACAAGGAATTGCCCTCAATGTATCTGAAAACAGAATAGGATGTGGCTGTCTCTGTATTACATTCTTTTAGATTTTTAAGTTTTTCTACAGCCTTTACAGGCTGAACAGTTTTTGTAATTTATTTACTTTTAGTGCTGAACAAGGATGAATTTACATCTGATCCTTAATCCAGATGGACTTCTTTAACAACTATAATCTGTGTTTAAAATAAAAAGTTTCAATATTGTGACATTCAAAAAACAACCAAAGGTTTTCACTGGTTATAAGCAGTGAGGAAATAATGTATTATTCAAGCTCCAGACCTTGCTTAATGCAAGATCAATTTTGTTAAGTGTTGCTTAGCAATGGATTACGAGTGCAGATTCTGAATATTAATGCAAGATAGATATGGCAGCAGTTCCTGTGAACTTTAAAAAGGAAAGGATATTCCTAGGGAACCACAGACAAATGAATACCTGCACAGTTCCATAAACTATGAGCCCTCATGTCTTCTGCATCTCCTGCATCATTTATTGGCAGCCAAACATAGCAGGAACTTTTGGGTCATCTCTGTTGTTTTCCAGGTGTGCCCCCAAAATGTTGACAGTCTACACATGATCCCTGGGGCAGGCAGCAAAACTCTACAATGGCACAGTATCAAATCCAAACAGCAGGGTCAAGTTTTGGTAACAGCACATGAGTTTTAGGAAGATGTGAGAGTTTGATAATGCTTTGTATCCATAATCCAATATGTCAGTGCACTTATATTCATTATACGTAAGAATTTTATGTCCTTGTAGACAATGGTGATGTAGTTCTTCCTTATAATTAGATCAAAAACTTTACCTCTTGGCATTTGGGTGTGTTTGTCTTTGTTATATAAAGTGCCCACCACCTTTTGCAGAAAAACCCTGTATATAATTTTATCCTGCATTTTACTTTTATGTGGTTTGTAGATGAGATGGGAAGTGGGAGAGACTATGCTCTGAAAATTGTGAACTGCTGGAGAGCAATTCAGGTGCAGAAGCTGCAGATCCACAGCAGATTTGCACCTGAAATCAAAGTTTCAGGGCTGGTTTGCTGTGATTGAGATTCCTTTCACAAACTGGATCTCCTGTCATGCATTTGAGAACAGTCTGCTCTGATAACGCTTTAAAAAAGCACTAACAATGTTTCTTTGTTCTAAATATAGACCCTTCTATATTAAAGGTTGCAGTACAGTTTGTAACACACACTGCAGCTTTAACTGCAGCTTTGGCAGACCCTGGGGATGGCAGAATGTCATTTTGACCTGCTAAATGAGGCACATTCTCCGTTCTTTTTATAATAACTAGTAATTTGAATTTCTCGTGTTTTTGGTTTTTCTATATGGAACAGCAAGCACTTTTATATTATGCTGTTGTTAAAAACTCCTGCCTATTTTTTCTAACCATGATTTTATTAACTGTTACATATTTTGTCCATTCACAATCTTGATCATATAGAATAAAGCACATTTAGACCTTTGTTCTGGAAAATATCAAGATCATCCCACTTCTCCTAGCGTCTGTCTGCATGACTCTGTTGGGATTCTGATGTTATTTTTCTAAGTCTGTCTTTGATAATGACATAAATTGATAAGAACATATTTATTCGACTCTGATTACTGCCCACTTTTCGTGAGTAAGTCCTGCCTAACAAGAAAATAGCTTTTCAAGTATATTTCTTCTTTATTCTCTACTTTCCATGTGATTTGAGGTATCCTACTCATGTGCTTTTCTCCCCTCAGACTCAGTTTTATTTCCTACATCTCATTTTCTTTAAATGTAATTTTAAACGAGTTACCAAAGTTTTTGTGTATCTCTTTGGGGAATTGAGAAGAAAAGTACATGTATTTGTAGGTGTGAGATTGTTGATCCTTGCACTGCTTTCAAGTAATAATTAGACTGTAAACTTTGCAGGACAAGGACAGACTCTTAGTCTACATCTGTTAGAGCAACGCCATCCAGAATCTGAATATTGTCTTCAGCCATAACATAAAAAATAATTGCTAGCATTTATATTGTAACATCAACTAGGGATTTCACAGTTCATACATAAAATATGAGACAGTTCTCTCTAGATCCTTAATAGCAGGAGTTAGTTCAGCATAGTGCTTAAACACAGATGTGACCTTGTAAGGGAACTTAGAAAATTCTTTGGTTTTACATTGAAGTCCTTCCTCCCTAACTTGATAGAGTGCTAAGAACTCAAAAAGAGAAACAAGACTGTAATATGCATTCAGCAAACAGCCATATTTGTAGTAACTTTGTTCTCTAGCAGGGAGGAGAATAGCTTACTTTTCAATTCTGGAAAGCTTTTACTACTAGTAAATATCAGATAAACATGATACAGTATTGTAATCCAACCATTAGTGATAAACTTTTTCCAAATTCTGCTGCTGAGCCAAAATGTTAAGCAATTTGCACTCAGGAGTTGAACAAAGACCTGGCCACATGGCTCCCGAGGAACTTGAATGCTCAAGACCAAGACAGTCTGCTTAAGACCAATCTGACTACGCAGGTTTTGATAAACAGCAGAAATCTGCCAGGATGCTTTTTCCTACCTGGTTGGTAAACTCTAGATAGCATTTATTTTCTCTTTCACTGCTGTGCATTTACATATGGGGCTTTTCTGTCTGCTGTTTTGTTGCCAGAAGGATGATTTCATTCACTTGTTAAATGACAAAGGTATTCTGTGAAATGATCACCTACCTACAGGATGGTTCCTGCCTTCAAAATTCAGCCCTACTCTACTGTTAGCATTCACTGCCTCTTTTCTTCAGTCCCAGCAGTTATTGCTGTGATGTAGCTATGTACAATAAATTTAATAAACCTGGTCAAAGCAATGCTGAATATGACTGTGGGCCAGGCTGTGCACTTACAAAAAATCCAGTCAGGTCTAATTCTGGAATTCATATTTACAGTGTGAGATACTTATTCAAGAAAGCAGCCTCTCTGAAGTCGCTGTCTGTACTCTTGTAGTGAATATTGTTGAGTGAATATGAACAGCAGTATTTAAAAGGATGTGATTTTTCCCCTAGAAAAAAAAATATCTTTAAAACGTATCCAAGGAGCTGAGACAGGTAGTGAAAAAACAGCCTCTAAAATTACTAAATGCTATGACCTTTAAATATATGTGTCAAATTAAGAGTGCTTCACATTAAACTTGCACATAATCAGACTAGATTGCAGAGTCAAACTCGTTATTCAGTCTGCAGTCTGCAACAATTATGTTCAGAATTGTATCTCAGTGTATGAGATGTATGTATTTCATTGCACCCACTGGCCAGAGAGAAAAGGAACAGAGCTTTGCTTCATTACAGAGGGCTGCCACTCTCAGTGCTCCCCCATCACACTCCGTGTTTTCATCTTATTTCTGTCAACACTTTAACTTGATGTATATAAACAGCTCTTGGAACCAGAATAAAACATTGCCAGTTCCATTCTTTACCAACACACTGCTGTAACAAATGCCCTGGTATATATGGTCCGTGACGAACAAATTGCTGTTATGTTTCTCCCTTTTTTATCTTTTCAGATGGAGAACCGCACTTTGTTGTTGTTCTTTTTCCTCTTAGTCAACTGTTTTACACGTTCCTGTAGTTCTCATGTACTGAGGTGTCGGTGTACACCTGTGTACCTCAGAAGTAATAAGTGAAACAGGTGAGTTCTGCACAGAAATTGAGGAAGTTTTTGACTGTTTTCAGGAAGAGTAACTTCCAATCTCAGATTGACTGCTGAGAAGAAGTGATTAATTAGCACACAAATCACATGAAATGTGCTGTGCATTTGTCTTATGTCAGGGTAGGAGCTTGGAGCCAGCCTTTTATTCAGCCATGTCCAAATCCACAGTGATCCTTTAAGATCAAGGAGCAGGTATTATGTAATCCTTCATGCAGTCGTCATGTCTTCATCAAGGCTTGAAGAGAAAGTGCCAAACTAAATCCCAGTGACACTGGTTAGTGGAGGGGCTTCTGCTAAATCAGATCCTCTGCTATATGAATACGGATTTTGTAGCTTACAGCTGTATCTTGCAGTAATGAAGGCTAATTCAGGAAGAAACTCTCCTATACCACAATAATGCTTTTTCTATTAAAGGATAATCTTTAGAAGAGTCTCATTATCCCTGTGCTGCTGAAGGAATAGGTGCAAGAAACAAGACTGGATGCTTTCAGTAAGGAAAAGAATTAAAAGATTCCTTTCTTGAAAGGAACAAGCCATCTATTATACTATTACTCCAGGCTGGATTATCAGCGTGTATAAGAAGTCACAATATATAATTAAAATCAATAGAGGTATGCTGATTTACATCTAGTAAGGATCTAGTCTGCTTCAAGCATCCAAATCCCAGGTGGAGCTAGGAGGTAATTTAGATAAGAACCGCCAGCTTCTCTAAGAGCTGACATAACTGATTTCTGAGGAAAGATATGCAGAGCTTTTCTAAAGGATGTCTCAGTATTTCAGGGCACAGGATGATAGGAAGGCTCTGCCGCCTGTAAGAATTTGTTTCCTTAGAAAGGGAGTTTATCAAGAGGGGAAAAAAATGGGTGAAACTTGGTGATAGGCAGAATTCAGAAGGGTCAAATTAAAAGGCATGAGAGTAAATGTTTTCAGTAGCTACAGTGTTTTAACATGGAGTAGTTTTGTTAAGGATAAAATGAAAATGCGTGGTTATGACAGCATGAAACTAGATGAAGGTACATTAAACTTTAATGGGAATTTTCTACCTTCTTTTTGGCATATGGAACTTCACATGATACAGTATTTTGCTTACACAGTATTCTTATCCAAACTGGTACCAGTAGCTGCTAACAGGATTGAAAATGCATTTTGAAGTTTTGCTTGGATTGTTTTGGAGGCAGACCCTGTAGTTAAGCCCAGATGAGACATAGAAACAAATATTGCCTAATGTCCATTAATCTCTCTTGGTGTGAGTGCTTCGTTGCCACTGCTGAAAAAAGCAAATTGCTGAAAGGTGAGAGTGTATACTACTGCAGAGAATGAAAGAGAGTAACCCCACTGACAAGGTAATTTCAGCACACATCCAAAATGCTGAATTAGAAACTTGAGCAATAAAATATAACGGTTTGTTATCTACTGGATGCTACAGGTGCTGAGAAAGGGAAAGAGAATCCCAAACATTTATTTGTGCATCTCTACCATCATCACACCTCAGAGCCAGGAAAGAAAAAGAGAAAGCGTGAAATCTCACCTCAAGTCCTTGATTCCCCATTGCTATTTCTCCTCAGAGAGACATCTGGATGGGAGTGATAAAGGATAGGATATAAATCCCGGAAGCGCTGTAATTAAACAATTGAAATGGGTAGAGCTGAAAAGCAGTTGTAGCTTCATGGCAAGCATGGAGTTAAGCAGAAAAGAGAAGTTACAGAGATGGACAAAAGTCAGAAGAGAAAAATTTTAAACTATGAATTGAGATTTAAGTAGAAGTGGTGAGATAAAAGCAAGACAAGGAGCTGGCTGTATAAATTCAGTAGTTACTTGAAACAGAATGCCTGAGAGTGTTTTATTAAAATTGGACTTTTAATATAAAAGCAGGAGCTATTTAATAAGGGTTCCTCCTAAAGACTTCAAGTGTCCTCTGTCCGTGCAGGCTGCATCCCAAGGTTATTGGAAGAACTGTTGCTGTGGGCTGAACTCAATTTAGCACATGCTTTTAGCGTGACGAGTGGATGTGAAAGGGACTCAGAAACACAAATCCTTGTGTTCTGAATGTGAAATGAACTTTCGTTAAAGATCTTGCAAACCTCAGCTCCAGCTGCACAGTGCTGCTACAACCAAGCAAGAGAGGATGACATGTTTGTGTCTATTTGAACTTTTTATTCATCATTTGGTCCTGCAGCCATACACCAAACAGGATGACATAAGAAATTGAGCCCTTATATTTTTAATTATCTTAGTATGCTGTTTAACATAAGATTTTACAAGCATAAAACCTCTTAATGTAAGAAAATACAGTATGACCAAGAGATTTTTAATCATGATTATGATCTGCAGACATAAGGTGGGAAAGGCCATGAACTGTAAGTCACGTCTCATCGTTAGGGTCCACAACAATAAATGCCATTTCTCTACAAAGTCAAAAAGTCAAATCCCAACATCATCAGAATACCTGGTGTGACGCATGGAGGAGACAATTGGCAGGAGGGCCTATCACATGCCTGCCCTGCTGTATGTGCACACATTTCTCTAACAGGAGATAAAACTGTTCTCCCAGCCCTGTTAGCTTTTGTTCAGATTGTTCAAGAACCAGAGATGTAAAGAGGATGACAGTGAAATGGTTGCCCCCGTACTGTGGCATCTAATGGTATTCTTGCTCCTGTTAAACTCTCTCCCACATAGGGAAGTTCAGAGACCCATCACAAATGGCACCAGTTCAATCAAGTAAGAGTTCACTACAGAAGAGACAGAGCAGGACATTTGATGTTGGCCCAGTACACAAAGTACATTCCAGCAAACGGTCCAGGATTAAAGCTTGCTCTTATCTTTATGCGTTCTGTCATTAGCAAAGCAAAGACCAGTTTGATATTATCTAGAAATCAATTACATGAAAAAGAAAAAAAGTAAAAATTGAATTGTTTCGATATTCTTGTCAATTACTTGGATTAAAGGCTAATATTTCCTGCATTGTTTACCCGTGTACTTCAACCCCCTCCCCCGTTATTTCCCCCAGGAACTCCCAGCATATGTAATATTTTTCCTTATTTTACCTTTGCCACAAATTGAGAGAGGAATGACAGACAAAGTTCCCCCTAATAAGACGACAAGGGCAGTATCTGATGCTTTTAGCTTATCCCACAGTTGTGGTTATTGTTTACTTAGCTCACTAGGGTCTATAGCTTATTGACATTATAGTCTCCTGTTCACCTCAAGCACACATTCTAATCAACTCTTGTTACAGTCAAGTAAGTGGCTGGAGGCAGTTCCCCTGAAAATTCATTGGTTTCAGATCCGTTTCTATATAATCAGAGCTCCTGTGTCAACACTTATAGGAAGATTGTTTCAGCAGCTAAGTTGTTGTGGAGCTGGTATATTGCTTCCTGATCAAATCTCACAAAATCAGAATTACCCCCGTGGCCAAGAGTGTCTGGGTAGGAAACTATCAGTACAGCAGAACTTGCTTAGGTTTTGTCTTCAACTGCTCTTTCCTCGAACCTGGCTCTTGTTCTAGGACTATCAGATCGTTTTCTCCAGCCTTTGCCTTGAGCAGATTCTCCTGTCCAGTTGCACACAACGTTTCTGAGATGTTCCATGTGGAAGGAGCCCAGAGGAGTACAATGGAACACTGTCTGGAGTCAACAGAGCTCTACATAACAGTATACAAGCTGAGATTTGTATGTGCTCCATAAGCTACAAGAGCAAGCTCTTTTCCTTTCTCCCAAGCTTTCCAAGATACTCCTTCTCCTGTAGACTTTCTACGCTGATCTTTGAATAGCTTTCCTGTACCAACTCCTGTAAAACACAATTCAGATCTTCTGCAGAGTGCAAATTGTGTAGATGAATAGCCCATCAGCTTGTGGGTGAACTGTATAGAGAATAACATGGAATTACGAGGCAGCCGCATTCATGATTGTTAGAGTCCAGTGTAACAGGCGTGATTATCTGCCACACTTTTGAGCAGGCACCGATCTCTGAGTTAACACACCCGAAAGTATTTTCTGTAGGATTGGTACATCTCAGTGTTTAGATCAATAAAAAGGCTCTTACATTCAGTACTTGTGTCTTTTTATGCGTGAAATTGTACTGAGCTTCCTTTGCTTATACACACATTATAAAGGGAGAGAATATTCACTGGAATTTTAAGTACTTCATTCGCTAAAGTTAACTTTTGGCAATCAAAACTAGGCAGCACTGGTGAAAAACTTTGAATTCTGACAATTTCACATCGAAAGAAGATCGCTGTGTTAGGAGTCTGCTGGAAGAATTCAATGTGTGGGAACAGAACAAAGAAGCTCCTGCCTGAGAAAACAAACGACACAAAAGAACAGTGGTGTTCTGTAAGGTAATTCCTTCAGCCAGGAGCAGACTGTTACGAGAACCAGAAGGGCTCACTGTGTATATTAAGGCTCAGTCTAGATACAGACACACAAATGTCAACATTAAGTGGAAACAAAAGGGCATGAGATAACGAAGTGAAGGTGGGCAGGTGAATCCCTGAGAAGCAGGAAGGAAACAGCGATCAATCACAGCAAAAGTACAACAGCGGAGCGAGAGGGGTGTGAAAAATTGACTTTTCTCTGAGTCCCAACAAGAGGGAAAATATAAATGAGAGGAAATAAACCTTCCAGGTGCCCTGCAGGGATGTCATTGTGTCATCGATTCAAAATGTCATTTGATTTTCACAGAATTCAGAGCGCAAATGAGCAAGATGGTTCAAATGGAAAGGTGGTGTGGTTACTAGGAATGGTATCAGGAAGGAGCTGATGGTTTTCACACCGCCTTTGTTATTTGTTTTCACTGACATGCAAACTAGTAACTTGGCCCTAGCCTCTGCTTTGCTTTCCTTGGCTATCTTGTTTCTCAAGTTCTTTGTTCTTCTCTATAAGTTCTTCTCTATACTTTTCTCAAGTTCAGTGCTTCATTTACAGACAGATATCAGCTGTAGACTTCAGACTTCTCTCCCAAACAAGCTTGATGTCACACTGTAAAAATGTTCTCCCTTTTCTTTCAGCTCAGGGTCAATCCAGGAAGCTTTAATCAGCCATCATTTAAGCAGCCCTTCTGAATTCAGGTTGCAGGGAGCCGTGCACAGTCCTGAGTGAGGTGCAGTGGAGAGAGATCCAGCCTTCCATGCTGCTCCAGAAGACATGAATAGAAATTACATGATATGATTTAATAACCAAAGGCTGAAAGATAAGACAAGAGGTTATACGAGGACACAAAACTGAACTAAAATATACAGGGAATGTGTACCTATTTAACTCTCAGGTTTGTTTTGCCTGTGTGTAACATGGAAATAATCATGTCAATGGCAGGTAAAGCTGCAGGGAGGATGCACATTCTGTTCCATGGCAGCTCTCAAGATTAGACAGTTTTATTTCACTGTGAACAGGAGCAGGACCAAAACCTTGTGAAAGCTGTCATGTAAAAAAGAGAGCATTCAGTTGCTGATCAAAACCTGAACATTTCATTTCTGGACAGTACATAAATGCAGCCTTCCACTAAGGGCTTGTCTTCACCACAGGTGATTGAGTACAAATTCCTGGTCTGTTTATTCACAGTGTGGCTCTTTTCCTACTTTTGTTGTTGTTGTTGTCATTCTGGAGCACTTTGTGATCTGTCAGAAAGGAAACCCAAATCTTTTTCTTGGCATTTCAGGGTGACCTAGCAAGCTACTCTTCAAACTGTTTTCCTTTCCCATACCACAGTTCTCACTCCATTCTGTACCATTCAGGGTTTCTGTTACACTTAGGTATTGTTGTTCCAATCGTTTGCTAGCAGAACACAGATTGCTGCTTTGGGACTGGTTACTCTCAGCATAGCAGGGCACAGCCATGAAACTCAGTGAATACATTAATCCATTCCACCTCTGCCTCTGGAGTGTAGCACAGCAGGAGGCATATTTCCATCCAGGTTGCAACATAGGCGCATTGAAATCTGAGCTGCATCCATGGGGTCACACTGAGAATTGCACCAGTACTGCTGGAAAGTTGGACATCTTTTTTGTCTTCACTTTGAAATGAAGAAATGAATTACAAAGTCTCAGTAGTGTGAGTAGCCCAGCTGTTTCCTAAGAAATGTGCAGATCTTGATTAGAAAAATAAAAGCTTCAAACAATGCACCCTGTTAAAAGGCTCAGGCTATTTGGCAAGTTATAAATATTCTTGGAGAGTCATCAGCATCTTTCAAAAGCACAAGAAGTTTTGCTTTGTTAGGATTGCTGTTGCACACATATAGCAAAGCATCAAAAAGGAAGAGGTCTGGCGACGTTTCTTAGAGCTGAATTATTTACATGAAAGGCTTGTGAAATTAGATCCCTACACTGTAATCAAAATACTCTTTACAATAATATGAAACAAGATGCTTTCATGGAGTGTATAAGTCATTCCTGTATTTTGTCTTTGTACCCCAGCTCCTTTAATCTCATAGCATGATGTGGACATCAGTTGAAGCTGCAAGCCTTTTAGCTCTGCAGAGGAATTGCCTGGGAAAAAAGAAAGTCTGTGATGATGTGTGTATTGGAAGTAGAAAGGCATATACTAATATAGAATTCTTCTTTCCTTTGATCATTTTCTCTGTTTCACAATGATTTCAACTCCATTTCGAAACAGTGGTATAACACAGTACGGAAATACACCCTGAACCTTTGTTACTTGAACCATCTTGTACTCCTCACTGCATCCTGAAGATATGGGATAGATGGGCTGTGCAGCAGAAGGCTGAAGCTTTACTTCAGCAACATTTCATTCATCATTTGATATCCACCCAAATCTCTTATAGAATGTAGGAACTGTGCCAAATACCAACTTGGAGTCCCTGGGTTTGAGCTAATTAACAGAGGAAGAGAAATCAGGGGAAGGTTCTTATTAGCAAAACTACAGCCCTTAATTTTTTTGTAAGAAATGACCTAGGGGACTTTGGATCATCTTGGTTTGCATTTCACAGTATTTTTCTCTTCCTTACACATCTTTGCAAGCTTTCCCCCCCAGTTTGCAATATTCAAAGAGCTCTCAAGCAAACTAAATGTGAGCATATTCAAACAGTAAACCAGAAAAAGGATTTTGACCATCAAAACACTTGCTCTTCTGAAATGAAATCCCTTCAGCTTGAATTCTGGAAGCCCAGAACACACCAGTTTTCACGGCACAGTCAAAAAAATGGCTTTGCATTGAGACTGCATAGAGAAGTAGAGATCTCCCAGAAAGAACATTTCAGGGTTCTCAGGTGACAAAATCTGAATGTTAGAGAACCAACCACTGCTGTGCATTGACCAAATGTTTGTTGCACAGTTGGTCAGAACTAGCACAGGTTTATTTTTTGATGCAGTTTAATGATAGATTGTGGTTTTCTGAATTGTGGAAGCTGTCAGAAAACCCTTTTCACTTGACTGAACACTGAATTTTAGGCAGACTTGGATAAGTTGTGCGGTATGATTATTTTGACTTTTTCATTTTCTTTTTTTTTTTAACTTTAATCACAAAATCTGAAGTTTTACTATAGAACATCTGAGAAATAAGCAGATACATTTCTTCTGACAAATATTACATGAAAGCTTTTCCAAAATCGGGACAGGTTTGTGTTGATGTGTTGTGGTTTGGGAGTTTTTTAAAGCATTTTCTGAACTTTCTGAAGAGTGGGAAAGTCTGCTTTGTTCATCTTCTGCAGAGTCATCACATCTGCACATCTAGCTTCTGCATTTGTTTTCTTATATATGACAACTTCGAATGTCTGATGAATCATATAATCCATGATGGCTCTGGTGAATTACTGAGAAGTCATGCCTCAGAATATACAAAGGAACAGGAGGGAATATTTTTCTATCTTAAATTTCCTTACAATTGCTCATTATTTTTTTTAAATTCTGTCTGCAAGCATTTTACAAAATTGAGGGGTCTTTTTAATGGGCCACCATCATTCATCATGTCAGCTGTAGCAAGCAGTATTTATATTCATTGTTTCAAGGTGACAATTAAAGGGAATACTTGTAATTGCATTTATTTACACTTGTGTTATCTGTGGGAAAATGGTGGCAACTAAGTGGAATGCAATCTGCTTAAAATTCTGATGCTCAAAATGTTATACATTTCATTGCAGTGATAGCGTTTGGTGGAAAAGAAGGATTCTCTATTCTCTGTCAGTGAAGGTGAAAGCAGTAAGAAAATAATTCCTCTGGTCCAGAAGACAACAAGATGTGTTCAGCCTAAGGCAGTCAAAATCCTTCCCACAGAGGTAGGATTTTTAACACTGAGATGTTTCTGCCCACCTATTTTACAAGGAATTAAATGGCACCTTGCTAGGTAGCTAAACCGCTGACCGCTTCCTCACAGCGGAAAGTAATTTTCACATTTCAGCCCTTTGACAGAATTTCTTAACATTTATATTTGTCATAATTTTCTTCTGTCAGAAACAGATACTCAACACAGTTTGAAAATTCAACAATTAATTCAACCTGTTATGGAAAACTGGTTACTATTGGTCACATAAACAAAGAGGCTCTTCCTGGCACACATAAAGACTGTTTTTCCCTTCCTCGACAGTGAGGTTCATTTCAACACAGATTTGTGACTCCCTGATAGAGCACTTCATAAACTGGTTTATCTTTCAGGAATAAAACCTACTTACCTGCTATTAAGCTGCCCTTCAAAAAGAATAAAAGTAATTGTGCTAAACTAGAATATATAGTCACGTGAGTTTGAAATGTCTAGTTTAGTCTTGCAAGTTTTAAGACTCCAGGACACTGAAGTTCAGAAATGAATAACAAATTTCGTGTTAGAGGCAAGTATTAACAATTGGTATTGCTCTACATTCTCCATACAAATAAAAAGTGTCATTTAAGTACCTAGGTGGATAATGATCTCTTATTCTACTCCAAAAAGACAAGATTTTCCAGCTCTGTATGAAATATTGCTTGCCACTGCAGGAGAAATACAGTTCTTCAGATGGTGACAGTTTTGTCACTGCATGATGAAGGTCTCAGGATCAGAGTCTACGCCAGAGGGCCTTAGGACAGTACCTATGTTTTGAGATTTAAATTCAGCCTCTTTCAGTGTTTTCAGTGGAAGTACCTGCTCCTTAGCATAAGCACACTGCCATGTCTCGTCTGAATCTCTGAGATGTACTCCATGGGTTTATGGTAGATCTATTATAGAAGATAGTCACCTGGGGCTCCCAGATGACCTACTTAGGGAGGAATCACTTGAACTGGTTTGTATTAAGTTTTCTCATTCCTTACTTCATAAGGTGAGATAATAGTAGTGCAAGCAGAGGTCTATAGACCTAATTCTTTATAAATCCTACTAAACTCTGAAAGCAGAGCAATTCTGAATGCTACAGCATGATCCAAAATCTTGTAACCACAATGCCAAAGACTATCAAGCATGTTCTTGACAGAAATGCAAGCTCTAACTTCTATTACAAAAAAACCTAGTAGCCACTCTAAGGAATATGCAGAAATTAAAATGATCTCACTGCATTAATCATCCCACTTTGTTAGCTAACTTTGCTTGGTACCATTAAGTATCTGTGTGGTTTCTGTTCATCCAAGAAATCAACACTATTTGCTACTTACTCAAATACAAAGGATCGTGTAATGGGTTCCCAAAAGTGTTTTGTGAGAGGGGCATGGATGCTCTTAATCTTAGCAAGGTGATTTATATTGGGCTGTTTACCACTGCTAATTCTGAGGTCAGTAAAACAAAGAAACATGAGATCTAGACTCAGAAAACAGATTAGAAAAGCAAAGAACTAAATATGCTTTTGCATCTGTAGTGCCTTTACATAGGCAGAGTTTGAGCCTAGCTTAGTGAGACTCAGATGCTGTTGGTGAATCCTTCTGTTCTCTGCCACATCCTCAAACACTAAGCTGTGAAATATCTTCCCTACCCAGCCCCTTCTTACAAAACCAGCAAAAAGCATGATTAATTATCATCCCTTTTTACACTGAATTCATTATCATCTTTAGGAATAATTGCTCCCCCAGAAGTGATTCTGTAAATAGCAATACACGTTACTTGGCAAAGAGAGACACAGCCTCAGCAAATTTATTCCAAGCAACAGCAACCCGAGAAAGCACTGCAGGTATCACTAAGTCAGACAAGAACAACAAGTGAAAAATGCATAAATGTAAAATGTTACCTTTAGCAAGTTTTAATACATCATAGTTGCTTTATCTGAAAGTCTGCTAAGATCCACATGGGATATCCGCATTTTGGAATTCAGTATGAAGTCTGTATCAGGTACTGGAAGTCTATCAAACAGGAATCAAACAAGTATGATTGTTTTCTTTTTAAGTAGACAGTGTGTGAGTAAATGTTCAGGTTTGCGTGCTTTGAACTGGCTCTTTGGGGTGTGCATGAGCTAGGAACATATTGAGCTTTATGTCTTCAGGAAGTCAGAGATTTGAATGCAGGAGAAATCAGGCTTCACAATATTTATAAGCCCGTAAGTTGCTGCAGTATTTTAGACCTTCAAAAAGAGGAAAAAAAGCCTGGCTGTTTATTGTACAGCTCTCACTACTCTTAAATGCAGCATCGATCACAACATCAGAGGCCCTCCTGATATCTGTTTTGCCTTTCACCAAAACAGTTTGTGAAAAATTTGACTTCAGCTGCAACTCAGACCTAATTGCAAAGGAATGCTCAGTTTGCTCAGATCTGGCTTTACAAAACCTGAAAAAGCAGAATCCTGATTAGGTCTGGAATTCGATAGCACCTTCCCTTTCAATAAGAAATCATTGAATTTGAAGCCGAATCTTTTGCTTTGCCTCTTTTTATCTTTTCAAGGGAGGTCTTATTACTGTTGGTTTGTGTTTCTTTGTTCACGATTTAGCTTGTTACGTTTTGTTCCTTTTCACATGTCTGGAAAAACTTCAATTAATTATTTTTGGAAGAAGCTTTTCTGCTTCACCTCTTCTTAATGGACTTTCTAGCAAAAAAAAAAAAAAAAAAAAGAATGTAAAAATAGAGTAAATAGTAGGGATTGAAACTGCCTGGTTTGTACAAAAGACAAGAAGATAGTAGGGATTGAAACTGCCTGGTTTGTACAAAAGACAAGAAGAACCAATAATATTCCAATCTGTAGCCCTTCCTCCACTATAAAAGTATCTGCAAGTATCTGCAAAGCTAAAAACCAAATTAAGAAAAACAGACAGTTGGAAAACTCCTCAACCTATTTTAAGATAAGAGATTGGGTGGCTTTGAAGGGTTGACAAAATAAAACCTTGCAGCAGATACATTAGAGGGCTGGTGTATGAACATGGGAGAAGGGTCACATCTGGGGACAGATATGCATGGACATGTCCCAGGTATGTAGGAACACCACTTTCATTACTTGCCGAGTCAGATTCTCTTTCAGTTTCCCTTGTGCCAGTTATTTCAGTTTCGATGCTGTTCTTATAGAAAAACTGGGATCTCTATTGTGTATTGCAATGGGGAAAATGTTTTAAATGCATGTAGTTAAAAGGAGAAGAAATAATTTTCCTTGGCAACCTGTGTGCCCTGTTCATCATGGAGTTGTTTGTTTCCATGGTGGGACCAGTTCTGGGGCTGGAGTCAATGACACCTCCTGGATCTCATCACAAGAACAGGCAGCTGCCCTCACTAAAGAAGAAAAAGAAGGACCTGGGGAAGTCCTATCTTGACAACAGAAGTGGTAACATCCTTTCAACAATGGCAACCTGCTGCAGAACTGGGCACTCCGCAAACAGAGGGTGTTTCATCACTTTTGTACCACCTAAACCAGGAGATGTCAAAGCTTTGAGTTCAACGCAACTTCACATCTCAAGTAGCCTACGCTGAGGCAACAACAACAAGGCCTTTTTAATAAATAGCAGAGCCATCTTAACACCAGGGTATTTGCCTGGCAATTCAGAAGGCAAGTTTAAAGCACTGATTATTTGGGAGCTGAAGCAGTGTCTTTTTTCTTACCTCCATGATGGGACTTCTTGCTCAGCAGACGGCTTTGTCAGTCTCACTCTCACTGAGCTTTTCTTCCAGCTCTGCAGCAACCCATCTGCCAGAGTTATTATTCTATTGTCACAAAGGAAATAACAATTCTTTCCTGGGCATGGCAAGGGATAGATAGTTTTTAAAGCTACCTCCTTGTTTTAATTGCAATATATTTTCTAGCCTAACACTATCAAAAGGCTGCAAGAGCAATGAGCAATAATGCAGCTCTCTATGCTGTAAATAGACATTATTCATTCAGTCTTAAGGAGCAGAAGTCCAAAACATTATCTTGAGAAACAAACAATGGCTCTTTTTAATAAATACATATCTTTCTCAGCAAAAATAAATGCTGTGTTTGTTAGAAAATCACAGTTTTCATGTGAAAAAGGACATCTCCAGCAATTCTTTACTTTCCAGACTATGCCTATATTATATCCTCACAGGAAAATATTGAAATAATTTCATGTGAGTCTTCTTTTTCACATTATGTACTTAGCTTCCAGAAAGAGTATAATAATAAAGACAAAAGAAAATCATACACCACTATCTGAAATGTTAAATTACAGTATTCGAAATCTATGACAAAAACTATCTGCTATCTGCTGCGATTTGCTTAAAATAGCTCGGAAATAATCCAGTTCCAGAATGCCATCACACAGACCTCGCTCCACGGATGGGCAGTTTAGAAATGCATAGCTCTGCTCTGACTAAAAGAGCCATCCCTTCTATTGGAAAGTTAAGGGAGAGAAAACAGGAGCCACCATTTCTTTAATTAAGCTTGAATGGGCAAAATGTATTTATTTTAAACATTTGTTTCTGCACCATACAGCCTGCAGTGGGATCACATCAGGTCCTTTCCCACTCTGCCCTCAGGCAGCCTGTTCTGCACAGCTGCCTTATGACTGCAAAGCCTTCTTCTGCCAAGAGGCAGCACTGACCTCCCTGCAGCAATGCCCTCATGACAAAGCAAGCTCTTACTCCTTCCCAGATACTTCTCTTTACAGCTGAAGTCTGTAGTGCTGCGTGGCCACAGACCCGGCTCCCTGCAGTCACAGCCCCCAGGGCTGTGCCTTTCCATTCTGCCTGAGACAAGAAGCAGTGACTTTTTCCAACGGGATCCAACCTGGGCCTCACTTTATTGCTTTTCATCACCCACGCCTATAAATCGTCTCAACAAATAACCCTGTGGCCTTACTGCCAGCTTTTCCACTTCTGCCTGGGTAGCTGTTTCAGACAGCTTTTCTAATTGTCTCCTTGAACATGACAGAAAGGTGTAATTAGGTGTTGGTGCCGGAGCTGGAGCTGGGCAGGCTGTGTGTATCCCAGCACACAGGATCAGACTGCCCTGGACATCCTCTGTTAGCGGCCAAATTAAAACTCCTCACAACCTATTGGTTCTTGTCGAGGTTGTGTAGAGAGTCTGACCCATATACTTCTATCGATTAACTCCCTGAAGAGATGGTGCAGGTGTTAGGAAAAAAAAGTGTCATAGTACACTAGCAAGAGATAAAAACCCAGTTATATGAAGAATATATTTATTGAAGTCCTGCACACAAGCAAGAAACCACCATACATCAGCTTCATTTTCCACGTGTTTGAATTTTCTGTAAAGAACTTTGGAGTTGTAGAAACAAATTCAAGAACTTTTTAACTCCAGAAATAGCTGAGATGCATCCTTTGGGCAGGATGAGGCAGAATCAGCACAACCCAATATTTTCTGCAGGAAGTAATCCTGTCTGGTGTTACTGCTCAAGCACTGTCCTCATTAAACTACTGGAAGTATAGGTTCAGATCCCAGTCGTACATCAACCACCTGAGAAGGCAGATTCTTCAGTTCAGTGAGAAATATGCAGTGACCTGCAAAGGTTCCTTTCAGTGATTCTTCTCTGTGACATCGGCCTCAAAGCAGAGATCCTTGGGTATGCCAGTGCTGGCAATGGGAGGCATGAAATATGTTTCCCTTGCAAATAAAAGCAATCTTTAGCAGGCCAGTCATTTTTAGCAGGCAGTTTATAAACTGGGTATTACAGTTACGATATTGATCTCAAATATTTTGCAATGTCTCCAGTGTTTCTGGATCAACTGGGATAAATCTTGATGTTACAAAAATAGAGCCCATCCTTGCTGGAATCTATATTTCTTCTCAATCTCTCATACTACAGTGACCAAGAATGGCAGAGATGATTTACCCTTAGGGTAGCTAAGTTCTTTCATCCTATCTTCCCAAAAACAGCTGTATGAACTTAAATTCCATTGTTTGTGTGATCAGGGACCAAATACAGTGTATTATAGTGTTTTCTTTGTAAGATAATAATAAAAATGTTGCAGCTTCATGCAATGTTGTGACATTTATTTTATGCAAATAATGTGTGCTTTAATATACTTTTCTTGACTATTATATTGCAACTCAAAATTGTATCTGAAACAGAGCTTAATCAGGCAATAAGATTTGTGTCTCCGTATTCTCCCTTATGAACCTTTCTGGAATCATTGTTTTATTACATTAGCTGAGCTCCTTATTTTTTAATATGAGGTAGGACAGGATTTCCCCACTTCAAAGGTAAATTAAGACTGAGGAAGGAAGTGAGACTCTAGGAATTGGGTTATTAAAGCGTTTACATCTGCAAAGCAAGGAGCCTAGTGAGGATTTTCATGAGTGCTGAAAAAAGCTTTTAAATTCCCAGTAGACTTCAATCCATTTCCCTGGGGACATCTCTGCAGGGACTGATCTAAGCTCTTCCTTTCCACATGATAACGAGGTCATAGAATCATAGAATCAATAAGGTTGGAAAGGATCTCTACAATCACTGAGTCCAACCCCAATCCACCCCCACCATGCCTAGTGAACACATCCCCTCAGTGCCACATGGAAACATTTCTTGAGCACCTCCTGGGGTGGTGACTCTACCCATTCCCTGTGCCAATGCATCACTACTCTTTCTGAGAAGAAAATTGAGGCTGTTGAAGGCCAGGAGCCAGTCTGCTGCACTCAGCATGATGCTCAGCCTCTGCTGAGGTGCTGAGATCTAAGGCGCATGTACTCAGTGCCAGCCGTAAGCCTTGCCCTGTGACAGGTTCTTCTGACAGCTGGGAGTACAGCATGTGTCTGGGTCTGTCAGAGCCCCTTGGCCAGAGGCTCTTGAATTTCTTATCATCCTTTCTTGTGCTCAACTCAGCAAGTAAACTACAGAAAACCTTCTGAGATCTTCTATAGACTATAGAATATGTGAAGAATGACTTGACCCTGTAGTCTTCTACGTCTAACAACTTGTATAACCTTCATATTGTGTTTGAATGTAACATTTTAGTGAGCTGTTTGAAAGATGAAGGAGCATTTGGTACATTTCAAATTCATGTTTGGACACAGCTCTTAGGTACATTGCCTCCTGACTTGGGTGAAGACCTCTCCTGCTAACAAAGTCATTGGTACTGCACAGCTGACTGTAGGAAACAGCAAGAGCCTAATTTATCTTTATTTAACTCTAGGTAGTTTGAAACCAGACCCAGTTTTGTTTTTCTAAACCTCCATGCTTTTCTGCTGCAAAAATTTCCCTGTGGAAAATGCAATGTGTTCTCTGACATCACCATACAACTTCCTGAACTTCTCTGCTCAGCCTTTTGTTTTGTTCCACCTGGAATACCTACAGCTAAGCAGAGAAGGAGCTTCTCCCATAAGAACAGGGTTACTCTTGAAGTGCTGGTGGCACTGCAGGTTGCAAATCAGAGAGCTGTTCTCCTCTGGGAGCTTGGCATGTGAAAGAAAGGTCATGTATGGTAAAGTTGTCCAATAGAGAAAAATGTGTGTGTGTGTGTGTGCATATACACAGTAGAAGAGAGTCTTTGAGAATGTATGCCTTCATTAAAAAAATAAGAAAGATGTTTAGATTTTTAGAGATAGTGAGTACTCCGAGATAAAGATATTAACTTTCCAGAGCTTTTTTTTCTTTTCTTTTTCTTTTTTTTTTTTTTCCCTTGGACAAATGAGGAGTTCTGGTCCTGTCTTTTCACTGCATCCCTCAGAGACTCTTACGAAAAAAAAAAAAAAAAAAAAAAAAGAGTGTTAAAAAAAGGAAAAATTTTTTTTTTTTTTTTTTTTTTTTTTTTTGTTGGTTTTTTTTTTTCCTTTTTTCTTTTTTTTTTTCACTGATGAAGTCTTTGGGGATTCAAAATATAGAATTGAATGAGAATGCTGAGAGCTTCCCAGGAGAGGCACAGAGGAGGCTGCTCAGCTCTTCTTCTGCCGGGTTTTTCTCTGCACTGCACAGGTTTGCTGGGAGCCCATCCCATTACACTGAGGAAATACACACACATGTATACAGAGTGGGGAGGATGAGGTATCTCCATGAATTTGCAACGACTGCACAAACACTTTGCTTATTTTCTTTTCCTTACAAATGAGATGCATCTCACATTTCAGTGTTAACAGAAGAAAGTACACCAAGTTATTTTGCCTCAGCATGCAACTGTAGCCATCTATTCAGCTCTGATATTTGGAATTCATGACAGTTATTGAAGAGATCATAGCCAAGTGATCACAGGTTGGTCCCTTTTCAAGGAATTTCATATTTTCATGCCTTAAAAATGGTTTGCAGCTGATGCTGGGCATCCACTGCCACATACGTGCCCATGAAATGGATGTCTCGAGTCAGTAAGGCTCACTGCTGACCCACAGCTGATTTCTATGGGATCAAGGCTCTTTGGAAACTTTTAGCTAACAACTTCTGGCTATAAAGGCCACCTGGAAAACAAAGCAAAACAAAAGCCCAGCAGACTTCTCTCTGAGGAGAGAGCTTTGGGGAGCACAAAGCACGTTATACTGGGAGTTCTTGGTGTGAGCAATCTGATTGGGAAGGCTGCAGTTTGGCCTTAAGCTGATTTAGTGTCTGCCTGCTGCTGAATGGGATGGCCTCAAGCTCCATGGCTCCACACAGCCTGGCAAGAAGCAAAGTGTGTGGGGAAGGAGGAAGAATTCTGAGCTGGTAGCAGCTGGCTCTTCAGCATGACTTCAGTGTTAATCTAAAGGACACTTCTCATCTCTGAGAGTAAGAGCGCAGGGCAGGCGCAGAAACGTCTTTGGAAATGACATGGCAAGCTTTCACACTCTCTCAGGAAGGCAAGGCGCAGCTCTTGAACTGTCAGTTCTTGCAGCTTTTCTCAGATTTCAAAATATTCAGTACTTTCCTTAAAAGTCTGGGATCCCTAAACTCCTTCAGAGCCGTGATCCTCATTATTTTCAAATGAAAATTTCTATTTGCTACATTGCTTGGATTTCCCCAGTCCTGCACAGTGATTTTTAATAGCTCAGAAAACATAAAACAGATCCAATTCAATCCAATTTAAAATGATTTTTTAAATCTCTCCAGATCTTGCAGTTTTGGGGATTTTGATTTAAAATTATTTTCTATATTATACTTTGTATGGCTTAAGCTATAGCAATGACAAGGAAAGAGATACAGAATAAGAGAAGCAGATGCTGGACCAATAAAAGGAAAAGCAAGCGGCATCCCTACATCAGATTGTGTGGATAAGGAACAATAAGTGAACTGAAATGGCATTTCTATTATACAAGAGACCAACGTGGATCTCATTAACAGATCTCCTAATTCTGGTGCCCTTTCTAATTATCCGTGCTGTCTTCTCTAGCGTAGGCAGCACTCCAGACCTTAGAGGAGAGGATAGCAATCTTTACTCTTGAACCCTATTACTCAGTATTAATTTTCATTAGGAAACAAGTGTGTTGGCTGATTAGAAGACTTTCATGATAACTCGGTCACTACAAATTAAAGATCAGTGGCAGAGAGGTAACCCGCATTATTTATTTCCTTCTCTCATCAGTTTCTAGTTGATGAAACTATCATCTTTTAAGATCTTGGCTGTAGAACCTCCATGCAGGAGGAGCCTTTGGTCAATATAATAGTAAACCTGAGACAGCC
Source organism: Centrocercus urophasianus (assembly GCF_019232065.1). Classification (NCBI taxonomy): domain Eukaryota; kingdom Metazoa; phylum Chordata; class Aves; order Galliformes; family Phasianidae; genus Centrocercus; species Centrocercus urophasianus. The sequence continues at coordinate 12,719,819 of NW_024884822.1, forward strand.
TTGTGATGCTTCCATCTGGCCACTCTTCTGAATGTTTTATTGAAGGAAGCTGAAGAATTCGCATGGTCAAACAACAAACTTAAGAAGCAAACAACTTGGAAGAGGGCTGATGAATATATTTTCATTTTAAGAGATTCACCATCTTTCTATGAGATCTCACAACGGATTTGAAAATGACAACTTCCAGAAAGGAATCTTAATAGTCCTATTGGCTATCACAGTACATGCAAATAGGAATTAGTTGTTATAGTTACGTGTCAGCATAAGCAGTCAGAAACAGAACCTGTGTTTTATTTCTTTTCCCCTTATACAGAATAGTCAGAGAGCTGGTGTTTAAGTGGCTAGAGTTAACTTCTTTAGAAGCCATGATATCCTACCAGATAGAGGGTCTGTGTTAAGAGAGTATCCTAAACTTAAGACCTATTCTGACTTGATCTAAAATATCATAGAATCATTAAGGTTGAAAAAGACCACTAAGAACATCCGGTCCAACCATCCACCTGCTACCAACATTGCCCACTGAACCATGTCCTCAAGTGCCACATCCCCACAGTTCTTGAGCACCTCCAAGAACAGTGACTCCATCACTTCCCTGGGCAGCTGTGCCAATGCCTGACTGCTTTTTTGGAGGATTCTTTCCTAATTTTCAGTCTGAACCTTCCTGGTGCAACTTGAGGCCATTACCTCTCATCCTATCATTTTTAGCTGGGAGAAGATGCTAAGCACCAACTCACCACAACTTCTTCTCAAGGAGTTGTAGAGAGTGATAAGATGTGCCCTGAACATCCTCATCTCCAGACCGACCCATCCCAGTTCCCTCAGCTGCTCTTTATAAGACTTGTGCTCCAGACCCCTCCCCAACCTCATTGCCCTTCTCATGCATCATGCATAATGAGTTTTGAGATGTTGCCCAGTGAACAGGCTGCATATAACCATAGAGGACCAACATATACCAGCTGACTAATTTTTGGCATCTGTGACTTCTGCTGAAGAAATAATTAGTTTTCAGGCCAAGAGTGTATAATTTGGTAAGACATTATAAGTATGTACAATAACAGCAGCAAACTTTAAATCACTAAATATTTGGAGAACTTTTAGCAAATATACTCTCCTGGCTACAGTGATTACCTACTTGATGCAGTGTTTGCATACTTGCCTGTTTTTAGTATCACCCTTTGTCTGCTCAGTGTAATACAATGTTAAATCATTTTTCAGTGTAATCTTGCAAAGGACAATTGTCTGCTGTTTGAGCTGTGGCAGCTAAAGCTAAGCTGAATTACAGAGAGAAAAAAAAAAAGACCAAACAAGAAATAACTCCGCAGAAGTGTTTGCCAGTGTAGGTGATTGTCTTGCTGGTAACCAGGAGTGGCTCCAAGGTCAGCATCAAGGTGAGGTCCTAACACTTCCTATGGGGCTGTGTTGAGCTTGGTGCCTTCCCCAAGTGTCAGCACTGCTCACAGCAGAGAAATGGCAGATAAAGGGGGAAGGCAAGGATATGTGGAGGACTTCTCTGAATGGCTCCTTTCCACAGTTTCCTGAGTGTCTTTTTTCTATTTGTGGTTCCCAGGTCCAGGTTCAACGTAATTCTGCATAGTTTACACAGCCAGCAGTACAGCTACCATCCTTCAGCAACTTACAGAACTGTTGCAAAAAGGAATAGGAGCTCTGCAGGGCATTTTTTGGATTTCTTTTTATTTTTTTGTTGTTACATCAGCTACACACACATTTTGAAGTTTGATTTAAATGACAGAGTCCCACTTCTCAAACCTTGTTTATTTGACAGGCTTTGACTCAAACATTTCACGTAGATTTTGGCTCTTGGATACAGCTCTGATTATAGCTTTTGGGTCTGAGATTGGTGGACAGTAACATTCTGGTGACAAAATGATCAGTGTTGACATCTTTGGAGCATGGGTCACTGTGTGAATTACTGCACTATATCAAATTTTGCCACACTAAATAGACCACACTTCCCATTCTCTTGAAACTTCTGCAGCCATTTACACTTACACAAGGTAAATATTAAAAAATATTTTGTTTTGTTATCCAAAATACTTCATAAAATTAGAATGCATGGGTTTCTACTTCAAGTAGGGGTGGATTGGGAGTTTTTATGCACATTTTTTCCACCAAAACGCTCATGCATGCTTCTTACATGTGCATTCCCATCAAGTGATCTCATTGAATTTTAGAAATGACAAGGTTTTACCTTTGTTTAAAAATGTATCTTCATCCCAAACCTGCAAATAGAGGTTTTCATTCTCATTAACCTGAGGGAAGCTGTCTGCGATATTGCTTTTCCATTCCTTATATATAGCAGCCTATGTTACAGAAATCTTATTCAAGAGGCAGATGGATCAGAAGAACAGCATCAAACACATTCTGAAGTAGTGATGAAACACACTCCCAGATGATGTGTGCTATACAGCAAAATTAAGCAATTACCTAAATAACATGGTAGCACCAAACTCCAAATATTGTTAAGAAATTAACTAGTTGGCTTGCTGGAAAAAGCAGTCCAGGGACAAGTTTGCCAGTGAGAATGGATATGGAATACAGTAAATACAAATCATCAGCTTAATATTTAATTTTTGTAATTTTTTTCTGATATGCTACTTTCAAGTGTTCTCCATTACTGAGCTTAGCTAACATATCCAGGTAGGACTCGAACACCAGAAGTATCCTAAATACTCTGCTCTGTTTTCATGCTTGTTTCCCTTCTAGCACACTGCACGGTGACTTTCCATGCAGTGAAACATCTCATGTCAGAGAATCTTTGAGGAGCAACACAACCTTTCCAAAGTGCCTTCAAACATGCACGCTGAGCAGCATGCAGATTAAGCTGAGAGTCTGGCGGTGGTGCTGGTAATGCACCCAGTCTCACGTTACCCCTGTCCTGAGAATACTTCAAGCCCAAGTTTGTTCTGAGCATTAAATTGGCCTTGAGATGAAACAGCTGGCTGTGTTTCCTTGGAGGGAGGCCAACTGGCTATTAAGAAAGGCAATGGATAGCCTAAGCAATATTCCTGATCTTGTCCTTTTATCTGGTGTCCCATGACACAGAGAATGATCTCCTTCTGGAAGCTGTGTTGCAGTGTGTGAATATATTAGATATGCTGGTTAAGCCATTTCTCCTCTTTCCCCAGCTCAATAGCCCTCATTCCTATTGTTAAAACAGTTAAAAAAGCTGCTTTAAAGAACAACAACTCTAAGTGGAACCTTCAGAACTGCAAGTATCATACTCTCAGAATACCCAGCTAAGCTAAACACTGCCATAAAACAAAAAATGAGCAAGAGGGTGATTAAGAACAGGAGCTTTGTTCTGTCAGCGTTGGATGGCGAAGCAATGTATGCGTCCCCACAGCATGCAATGCCACATCATCATCTCCTACTCACTTTTCCCCTAACTCCACCACAGCTGGGTCATTTTGTCTCAATGTCCTTCAATAATGAGATCCACAATTACGAAAGAAAGGTGTGAAGAAAACCACTTCATTTAAGCTAGCGCAAAAATACACAAATGAATGAGTATTCCTTCAGAATTTTTGACCTTTTCTGCTTTTCTTCAGATTCAGAATAAAATACCATCTCAAGTGATTGCAGTCTCTAATGAGACAGAACTGCTGTCCTCTTCACAGCTCCTTGCAGCTGATTCAACAAGTAATTACGTATGACGGCAACATTTTAGAAAAAGGCAGTTTGAAACGCTGCAATTCTTCTCTCATCACACTGGAGTCATTCATGGTTAAAAAAATATTCTTTTAACAAGCTGAGTAGTTTGGTGTTTATTGAAATCTAGAGATCAGTGGGTTTGGTTAACATGTAATGCCTCTAGGGGCCACATACTGCCATAAGATAGAAGCAGTCCCACGAGTGGTGTGCTGATACGCAGATGAAAATTTTAACCTTTCAGGCAAAAAAAGTCCTCCTCCTCCCCCTCCCAGCTTCCCTCAAGAATCCACTTAATCATATTTTGAAATCTAATAGGTTTTAGGAGTGATAACAGTAGTCTGGGCTGCAGCAGTAGAAAGAAACGGATTGTTCTAACCTTTAACAAGAGTGAATGCAAAGAGCGATTAATTTGTGAGGCTTTCTGGGGTTAGAAATGAAATCCCAGCTCCCTTGAAGTCTGTTGTTTCAGCTCCTATGGAGATTGCACAGCAAGGATCACAATCCAGCTCCTGCTTTATTCCTACAAGATGCAACATGAAGTTACGCTATCACCAAATAAGCTGTCACCACATAGAGAAGAAAAATAATAAATAATTGTGTGGTACAACTCAAATGGGATGCGAGAGCTTAATACAGAAATGGAGAAAGTTCCTGCCCCGTGTTTTGCAGCAGATCAGAGAAGATAATCACCATGGACTGCCTGGCTTTAGGCATAGGCCATGAACAGAGGAACCCAGTCATAGAGAGCCCCTGGAGGGTTGGAGTACAAGCACTCCGGAGCTCCTGTAACAGCAGAACAAACAATATGCAAATCACTGCTTTGAACAGCTCACTCCAATACCTGTTTCCATTTCCACCAAAGGGCACTTCAACAGAAGTGGCTTTGATCAAGCAGACTTTGGTGATAACTTTGATTATCCTTTCCCTTAGTTCTGTTGTTGGGGGTAACCTTACATTGACTGCGCCCACCCGGTTGTGAAGTTCCCATAAATGCAGTGAGCGTGTTACAGAACTGTATAATTTGAGCTGGGGAGAAAGAGAGGAGGGAGATTCGTAGGGAGGGGTCAAGGCAGAGCAGAGGAGGAACAGGCAGTGAGCAAATCTTCTTTCTAGCACAGGTGGGGCCAGCAGCTGAACCCAAATCACTCTTCGACATCATGAATTTTCATGAATTGAAATGGGGGTGTCATTTTTAGCACCCTGAGCTATGTCTTGTGTGTTGTTCCATAGAGCCCAGAACAGACTTGTTTTCTATACTGTGAAGTGTTCTGCATCCTCTTCTTTTCTTTTTTTTTTTAATGTAGCACTATGCAACAGGATTCTGACAGTTTTCCTGTTCAATTCACTGGAAATTTATGCCAGACATAAAAAACAAGAGTGAGCACCCTTGATTATAGATGTACAAAAATATCACCTATTTTACTGAGATAAAGCCTAGAATAAATGTATTTGTCTCTTTGCTCCAGGTACATCTTTAACCTTCACATCTCATTTTGGTCCTTTCTGCTATGCCTGTGCCGAAGCACTGCTGTATAAACTTTGAGGGAGATTCTTCACATCCTGGAACGGTGAGAACTTCTCAGAGCTGAGAAGATAGGCAGAAGATACAGCAAAATGATTTTAAAAGCTTGGGAACTTCCTTTTAACTTCTAATGCAGAAGAGTTTTCCTACTGAACACACACACATGTGGCAATGCAATCGGTTTATACACCCTTTACCAATAACTGAGGCATCATAACAACCCATATATCAGTTATGCCCACGTGAACAAATCTGCTGTCACTTCCACTGGAGACACATTTTTGGGTTTTCTGGGTTTCCTTAAAGCTGACTGTGTTCAAGAATTCAGGTTTATGATGAGCCACAAAATGTTTTCATAACAAATATTTATTTTAAAACTCATTTTAACTTTTTGGCTGATATAAAGCAGATCTAATCATAAACACCTCGGGTGATCAGTGCAGCTGCAAGTCTTTTTTTTTTTTTTTGGTCCAGCAGCTCTGTAGTTTCTAGATCTAATCCCCTATAGAAAATATAAATGTCACTGAAGATTGGAATGGTTTCAGGCCTTTCTTTTTCCTTTGTGAACAGTTATAGCGATCAAAGAGCCACAGGATGGGAGGATTTAAATGTGTCAGATATCCATCTCATCAGACACTGACCATTTCCCTAGATTTTTGCCTGGGTTCAAATCAAGTTCTTATCTAGGAAGGCTCAAATGTCAGGACTGCAAAATTTGCCTTCTGCAGTTTCACTGAAGGAATGACCCAACACATTGCCCATGAAGTGCTCTCTCATGATTTTAATGCAGATTTGCAAAACGATTTTACATCAGTGGGAGATGAGGTGCAGTGAGCAGGAGAGCACAGGAGGCAATCCACGTGGGCTTTGGGTGTTATTACTGCAATCTGAAGAAGCATTGCTGGCTCATTAATTCTTAGTGCGCTCTTAATCTTGGATGCTCACTTGTTCTGTGATCCTGCCAGGTCTCCATTTAACACTGCCCTCTTTAATATTCCTTCTTACAGCCTTGTTTTTGTTGGAACACTGCTGCTCTCTAGCTTTCAAAATCTCCTTGCATCCCCCTCCTATTTTTTGTTTCTTTGTTTTACAAATGTTTCCTTCACACAGTTTCCTATTAAACTGAAACTCCACTATCAATGCCCAAGTGAAAGATGGTGCATGAAACATCGCAGTTGTTTCAGGGTAACCAGAAAACCTCAAATTTTGGGTGCTGCACCCACCATCACCAGAACAGGTGTTAAAGTTCAATGTAAGACTGTAGGAGGCTCAGCCAGCTCAAGAAAAGAACGAACTGGAGCTCTGGTTGTGACATTTATTACCCAGGTGGGGTGGATGCACTTCTGTTCCTCTGCAGGAGGGACTCCCCGTGCAGCCCTACATGTTCAGAGTCACAGGGATGACTCTGACTGGGATCTAAAAGGGTTTGATCAGTGAGCTGACTTTCATTTCACAGATCTAAAGGCAACTTCAGAAGCCATGTCCAGGAGAGCTGCCTTATTCTTCACAAAGCAGACTTGTCACCCAGGCAGAGCTCTTTCATCTGCATTACTGTGCAAAGGTTTCTCCTGACCTTTTCTCCCACACAAAAGCATCACTTGGGACAAGGTTCCAGTAGAGCTCTGTTCATATCTTCAGATGTTTTCTGTGAGTTCCTACAGCCCTGATGCACATCCTGATTGTATGAGCTATTGGAGAGCAATATTCAGCTTTTCCCACTCCCTTCCAGTGAGAAGATCCGTTCAATTCTATATCCAAGATCTTACTATCAGTTCCTTTAGGCCCAAGGGGAGTTGTAATTAGAAGTATCAACTGGATTGTACAGCTTATGAAATACCATGGTCTGACAGTGCCCACCATGTGCACAGTGGGTTAATAGCCTCAAGTGGGACTACTGCACAGAACTTACCCTGGCTTTTACCTGCACACAAGAGTTTAACTCCTCCATAACTGAAAAAGCAGATGCTGCATGAGCTTCCTCCTCAGTAAACAAGAAACCATGGACACACATCCCTGGTTGAGCTTTGTAGCACTCAGTATGCTGTGAAAAGGCGTGTGAGGCTGGGACTAAGTGGTGACGTAAAATGAGGAACCCCTAGATTAACCATGTGAAGCAGCTCAATCATTAGCTAGATTTCTCCTTCCTCAGTGCCATCTGTTAACAGAATAATTCACAGTTTAGGACACAGATCTATCTATTGTTGTCTGGAATGCAGAAGGAAGCAAGACCACTGAGGTTAACAATTACAGTAACATATGCTCTAATGACCAAAGGCTCCCACTGCTCCCACTGCTCCCACAGCCAAATGCAATGAGGGCAGGTGGTAGACTTAAACGGAAAAATCCGTTCACAAGTTGGAAGTTTTTAAACGGCCAACAGTGCCCTCCTCTGGGTTCTTGCTCAATTGCTTCCAGTAAAGCAGGCATTTAATCCCAGGAGCTGTAAGAACTTGGGTGTTTTGCTGCTAATTTACCACTCTTCATATGTGTAGAAATAATTATGTATGCAGCATGAAGAAACACTGAGGAAACAAAACCTTCCGGAATTCTTCCTTTTAATATCTGAAACTGGACATCAGTCAGACTGCTGGGAGCTGTATGAACAAAATCCTTTACAATTTGGAGTTATTTGGACATTCACTTTGCTGGCTGTTCTGACAGTTTCCCAGCACCCAACAGTGCCACAAGTTCTGGAATGTCATCATTTAAAAGTTTTTTGTTAACAGATGGAGAATCTATGGCTACATCATGTGAAAAAGAAGAAATCTGTGTACTACACAGGTTTTATTAAACCTTCCTTCATTTTATTACAAGAGCAAAATAAAAATATCCAATAATGATTGAAAAATAGGTAGAGAGTATTTCTTATCTGACGTGCATATTTGTGCAGATTTCCAGACTTTAACATAGAGCTCAAGGCATCCTAACAGCATCTCTAGGCTCTGGTTTGGGGTGTTTATGCCATATGTTAAGAAAGGGAAAAATTCTCATTAAGCTCACACAGTTTTCATGTCAAAAAGTACCTTGGAACCCTTCCTGAATCAACATCCCCCTCATCTGGTTCATTGCCATTGAGTTTCTCCTGCAAAGCCCCAAGAAAGTTTATCTAGATTTTGTCTTTCTGAGTAACTGAAATTCAACTCAGCTTCACCTTCAGGTTTAACCTTCAGATTTAAACCAGGCTATGTTAAAGACACAGAGCTTGAAGAAAAAGTGCTTCTAAAATGAGCTTGTCATTCACATCTCAGTTTTTAAAGTTCTCAGAGCTTAATTAGCCAGAGTAGTGACAGATATCTCTTTCACAAACTGTCAAGCAGCAGAATTGATCCTATCTGTGTACTCAACAAAACTGGAAGACCAACAAATAATGAGGGGGCAGTGACAGAACAGCTGCCAACAGTAACAATCAGAAACAAACACAATGTAGATATGAAGCTATGAAGGATAAATATAACATTTGATGAACACAACTGAAATTCAGTGAGAAATAATCACTGACACCTGTTTTCAAATATAGGACCCTTGTGTGGTCACAAGAAGAAGAGCATGTTGGCCATGGCCATGCAGGCATCCACCTGAGGGAGGGTGGAAGGCTCATTTGGGGAAAGAAAAGCGAGGAAACATCTGAGGAGGTGGGATTGCTCAAGTTATAAGAATTGGGGACTGGTGGTTGTTTGTACTGTCATGTTTAGGAGATCAAGAGGAAATGAAAACTTGGCATTTCTACCTTGTGTGGGAAGGAAAGCAAAACCAGAAGAAGTGTGACACCAGGAATGACTGATCTGCAATAAGCAATACGCACATCTGCCCAAATGTCCTGCTTCAGACAGAGCTGTTTGTTTTTGTTTGCATGTTTCCTAAAGTTTGATGAGAAAGCACACATTTCTGTTCCAATGGAACACCTGCTCATTTTCAAGAACAAATAAAGCATATCTGTCAAAAACTGATTTGCATGCCTACAATAAAAGCAAGTGGCACCGCTAGGCTGAACCATAGAGTCCAGAGATTTGTCAGCTTTGCTTTTGAAGGACAAACCCCTGTTCTGTAAAGAAGAAGGGATCAGGCCTGCAGCCTCAGGTGTGCCTCCAGCTCCCCAAAGCCCATCCCAACCATTGCTCAGACAACACCTAACATCTAAGAAGGTTTAGGAAAGAAGAAAACTCAATTCAGATAGGGAAGTTTCACAGCCACTCATGGTTCTGGAATTTTCAGTGTAAATCTTTCAGCTTCGTATCACAGGCAGAAATCTAGCCAAGTACAAATGCATCAAATGTATTTCCAGAACTGACTGGACAGACAGAAAAAACAGAGTTCAGCTGAGATCTGACCAAAAATATTTCCTCTGCTGTGACTACACTTGATCATAATGATGCATCTCACCTGGAACTGTTTTTCTGCCTCTTGAGTCACGCCTCCTGCAGTCAGCAGAGGTCACTGCTGCAATGGAGTCATACCAGATTCTGAGAAACAATACAAAACAGTTTATTGAGAGCTTTCTATCTCTACTTGGAGGCAAAATTGGCTAATTTGCTAATAATGATTGATAAGCATTGGAAGCAAGAGTACTTTGGCACGGGACAATATTACACAATGGTTAATACAAAGAGTGAAATAGAAGATGCAGAGAAAAGATAGAAGTCAGGGTAAGATACAGACATATACAAACACCACTCCTCAATTCAGCAACGCCTTGGTGTTGGGGGATGCTGATTTTTGGTGGTCGTCCGAGGTGCGAAGGTCAGTTGGTGGCAATGACAGACGTGTATGTTTTCTTACTGAGAGTCCTGAGTGGCACAGCCTGCTCGTTAGAGTGACAGCTTCTGGCTTCGGGGATGTCAGTAGGAGCTCTTTTGTTCCTGTCATCCAGGCCTTGCAAATTCAAATCAGCAGAGATAGAGGAAGCAGGGAGACGCCAGCTTGTATCTTGCCTTCACAGGATACAATGGTATCACCTCTGAATTTCAAGCGGAAAGCATCTGCTCTCAAGCCAAGCCTTCAGACACAAAACATTGCCGGGCCTTTTCGTTCGAAGGTAAAGAGCTTCTGGCTCTGTCCAAAGGAATGCTTTTGAATGTGAAACTCCACAAAGTGCTGCTGATTGTCTCACATTGATTTGAGATAACGTGCTCCTTACCAGTCTCAGACGGTGCCGATGCTCCTGCACTGAGCAGCTTTCACATCGCAGTAGGAGAGGGGACCTATTTTGAACTCCAGGTATTACACGGAGATGTTAAATGTCGACGATGGAGGGGACAGCACACGATTAGCTTGAAGCCAGACACGGGCCTTCTTATAACGGCAGCTCTTGTACCTTGTGTCACTTACAAATGGAAATGTAGCTAAAAATACGCAGCAACGAGATAAAAATATATCGTGCAAAAAAATCACAGAGCTAATCAAAAGGTCCCCGGGAATATGACAAGTCACTGCCGTGTTTCTACGTCTGCTCAGAATCGCCTTAATCGGATAATAACAAATGATGCCCTTTAATAGCCTTCTGTGGATGGCTTTAACACTCTCCAAAAAGACTCCAGCAGGTGCAATAACGCTTCGGGGTGGTAGGAGAGCTCCAGGATGGTTCTTAGAGCAGGACTGAATGCTACGGGCTGCTCTGCGACCCACAACGAGAACAGAGCTCAGTGCAACTGCGTGGAGACTCACACGTGCTCACAAGGTTTGCCCTCACGCTGATCTCGGGAACAAGGAATGCTGCTGAAGCAGATCTGCTGCTGTCCAAGTGATTGTATGAGTGCCTATTCTTTGCCATGTTCCTGGTCTATGGAGCCGGCAGAGCCGCCTGCGGGCAAACAGAGCTCTTCAAATGCGGCGGCAGGCGGAGCAGCAGAGGGCAGCAGCACCGCACAGAGCGGGGAGCGGCAGGACGGAGGTTTCCAGATGGCTGCTGCCGTGAGCACGGGGGGAAACATTGCAAAGGGAAGAGTAGAATAAAAAAATCGAAGTTCGGTTTATCTGGTATGAAAGCCTCTTGATTTCTACGCTCCCAACTTATGGCCACTGGTCACAGCATACATTGCAACAGAGTGGCGGAGGGTAGAAAATTCATAGGCCTAAAAAATAACGGGGGTGATTAAAGGGTGCTGCTCACTGATTCACTGAATCATTAAGACCTCTCAGATCCCCAACCCTAACCTCAACCCATCCCACCATGCCACCAACCACGTCCCCAAGTGCCACATCTCTGTGGTTCTGGAACACCCCCAGGGGCAGCTGTGCCAATGCATCACCATTCTTGCAGAGCAGAAATGTTTCCTAATATCCAACCCAATTCTCCCAGGCTTCTTCTGTTTGGAACAGGACAATAATTTCTCCAAATTATCACAGAACTTCATAACAAAGATGTGATAGAAAAGAACAATTGCAGCAGGAACTGATACATCAATATACATTTAACCATTCTAGTGCCTGAAGCGTTTGTCACTGCTTAATTCTATTCCTTACTGGGCATAACAAATACAGCAAAATGGAGATTCTCTTCTAAGGTGATGTTCAGTTCATCACCTAAATCCCCACTTCTACCATACTATAAATTGCCTGCTCTGACCAATATAACCCACCAAGTTTGACCATGGGTTGAAGCAGAGATGAACTGAAAAAGCACAATGCTGCTTTTTGCAACAGAAATACCAGAGGAAGCAAAAACGACTGTCTTCTACTGATTCATTCTGTTGTAGTGATTGCAAGTTGTCTTACAGGAAAACAGAAAATAGAGGTGCTTTAATTATCCGTATCTGAAAATACATGCAGGCAAATAAGTCATGCATTGATTTTATTTGATTAGGAGTCAAATGAATTCCCATTAATAGGAAGAAGTATTAGGGACTTGTGGGCAGTTTACACAAATAGATGCAGCTAGATACTGCTGCCAGATGGAAGGAAGGGCAGTGATAACGACTTTTACTTAATTGTTGTAATTACTTAGAAGTTTGTGAAAGCAAATTCTAAAAAATTCCATTATAAAGAAAACTCATCTTGCCTTTGGTCATTCAATATTCAACTTGAGCACCAAACAATTTACATTCTCCTTCTGAGTTAGAAGATTTGTAATAATGCATTTAATTACTCCTTAGGGTCTGTTGAAAGCTCACAGCACACACAGTGGTTTTCTTCAATGCTCACTTGCACAAAGCTGCATGCTGATTACCCAGGCAGCCTCTGACCAATGCTATTTACATTTTTACAAGTGAAAATCTTACATGTAATGATCAGCAGTCACACTGTGATCTTAATTGCGGTGGTCAGTGCCTATCAGTTTGGAGCCTTTTCACTGAAGTCAAGATAGCTCTTCTGAGTGCTGGGTACGTGTTTGGCAGATTGATTCCTTGCTGCAAATAATACATCCCAGTAAGACGTTCCATCTTTCCCTTTTGGAAGGAACAAACTGTGCTGGGTTGCAACCACCCGGTGCACCGAGGCGCTGGTCAGCTGTGGGCTGACCTCAGTTTCATACTCAGAAAAGAAAAAGAGAAGCCTCTTTTCAAGATATAAAAATAAATTACATCCTCCAACACCTCTTCAAATGTATACAAAAGTAGAATCCTGGGAGTACATAGAGAGCATTGACAATGACTTCATTTTCCACCGTGTTCAAGACTGCAGTCTCAACCTGTTGCAATCCCTGGACAGACAAGTTCCTGGCAGGGTACCCCTTAATCATTTTTGCTGTATCTTTGTTATTTTTTTTTGGCACACATGGATACTGCCAGCAAGTGATTCTTCAATTTGTAGGCAGAATTGTTATTGCTGTCCCAGGCCTGAGTGCAGCAGTGATAAAGTGGTGTGAGATCATTGCTTCCCCTTGCCAGTGGCTATGAACATGTGGGTTCCACAGTTGTTATTAAACCTTGCTTTATTTTCTCCCTTTACCTGTTTTCGGAAGACTATATTACAGCATGCCTTCTCTAGACAGCACACGAACAAGAATCACCTGCAATTTTCCTTGCAAGACCTTCTATTTGGGAAATAAATCCATTTTAGTTTCAGGCACAGAGCAGATATGTAGTACTCAAGCTCTTGAGTTGTGCTGTATGAAGCCAGAAGTGATTTGTGATGTTTTTATTCAGCTCAGAAGTGCAGTGTTACAGCAATGCAATCAGCAGGGCCTGTGCTGGAAGGCTCTGGGTTGAATGGGAACAGTGTGGGGACAGCAATTTCTGTAGCACGGAACTCTGGGCTCCTTTTGATGCTGGTTCCTCAGGGCATCACCCTGTGCGTATGTCCATGGCTCTCAGGATCTGATGTGTGTGCCAGCCTGGAAGCCTGCAATCCTATTCATTTCTATGGAGACATACAAGAGCTTGCAATAGGGGAAAGTTCTAGCTGAACCTTTCTCTTTGGAAGTCTAGAGAGGCAGACAGCAAAGCCATTGTATCTCAGCTTTAAGCCTGACTACGCATTAGTTCACATTTTTTGTAAGTTTTGTTCCAGCCTTGAGCTATCCTTTCATTTCTTTTCTTCTTTTTATCCTGATGGGATTTCTCAGACTTCCTGGAACATCATGAATGTTTGCTTTTGCTCACCTGCAATTATTACTCATCCCACCTTTTCAGGATGGATATCTGTCTTCTATTAGCATCAGCCATGCCAAAAAGGAGCAACTAAACTGTGTGTAAGCCACACTCTGGGGACGTGGCATTAAGATGAATTCTGTGTTTAAAAGCAGACTTGGAACAAAATATTAACTCTATAACCTAATGTTGGCTGCACTGCTTTGCACATAAGATCTGCAAACAGTTCTTAGCTCCGTGGGGACAGTCTTTGTTAAAGTGAAAACAAGGAAACTTGCATAGAACAGATTAAGGATGTATTATCTCCAAGCAGACTTTGCTTGGGTTTCTGCAGGTTACACACCATCTTTCAGACAGACCCGTTGTAATGTCACTGTAATGTAATGTCACTGTTTTACAGTGTGGAAACCAGCGAAAAAGACCTTCCTATTTTAATTTTTTTTTTTTTTCTTCAAGAGCTTTTGCTTCTTCTCCAAGACTTGTGAGACTCGATCAAAGTTTGAACAGCGGATTCCTCTCATTAAGGACATTTTGATTTTCTTGGCAGTATCTGAAGACAAGGCTGGGTGCATGTGGTGAAATAGGAAAGGTAAAGCTGCCCAGGTTTGGGAGAAAAAGGTATCAGAGGATGATGAGGACCGAGAAGGGAAAAGGTTAAAAAAATTACAATTTTTCTTATTGTTCTCTAAGAAGAATGAGACCTGGAGACTACAATTAATCTCTGTGTTTCTTGATTTTATGCAACTATCATTTACTGAAAGGAGAACCTAGTTTTCCATTAATAAAATGAGGGTCTACATTCTCAGAAAACTGTTGTATAAATTCTGTTATTGAGATATTTGGGCCCATTTTGTTGTTGCTGGTGTTAATTAGCCAGCAGCATGCAGAGCATTTTTAAAAACTGCTGCCTAATCACAAAATGAAATGAGGTCAACAATTTGCCTTTTAATTCCTTGAAACTGCTTTTTGCTTCCTCAAATGAATCACGTGCGACAAAGATGATATTATCAAGAGATAACAATTTTCTGCAGGTTTTGTGCAAAGGGGCAGCTGAGAAGGGAAGGGACTTGTGAATGTCTCTGCTAGGGGAAGTGTGGCAGAAACACACCACTTGGGTATCAGAAAACCCAAATGAGAGACTCTTTCAGCCAGCCAAGTGCTGTGACAAATTACAGTCAGGATTGGAGTTTTATTACTTGGTAGAGAATTCACTCCTTAGGCACTGGTGGTTTTCTTTTTATTTTCTTTCTTTTTTTTTTTTTTTGCTGGATGTTGTCTCTGTTGTCTAAAGTGGGTAGGAAGTATGCTGAAGCTTTGGTTAAATTCTGCCAAGGAAAGTCTTGCCCTGACTGTGTGAGCCCAGCACAGTGCTGCTGCCTTCCTGCAAAGCAATCAATAACTTGCTTGAAGGAAATTTTCTCAACGCCAAATTTCATCTTCCTATTGCCCAGGGCTGTCTTGTTGGTGCAGCTATGACATCCATCATCATTAGAGAAAGGGAGCATCCACTTCTGAACTTCAGAAAGAAATGATAGGTTTTCAAATAGAGCAATCAAATGGGGGTCCCCGTGCTAAGGGCCATCAAGGCAGCCTCTGCCCAGCATTGCCTGTGTGCAGAGCTGGCGTGTCTTCAGAACACACCTAGGCACATAGTGTTGAGTTGCAGTTAAAAAATGTTCCCCTTTATGAGGCCCTCTGCTGCTAGCAGGCATGAGATTCCATATTCCTCAGGTATACATTCCACTGGTAGTAGGACTGTCCATACAGACAAGGAGATTTGCTGTGACACAGGATTGCAGAGTTGGGCGTTTCTGCATTTTGCTACCTGCAAGGCACTTACAATATCTGCCACTTTCTGCATGGAAGAAGGCAACAGCAAATTTACTCTTCTCTGGAGCCCTGAATTATACCTTCAACTCCTATCTGGCAGAAGAGACCATCCATGTTAAGAGATGTCAGAAACAGGTCTGGCAAATCAGTTGCGGCTTTTATTTTGTTTGATGGCATTAAGCAGTCAATTTTCACAGCTGATCTCAGATTCGAAGGGATGTTTTAATTCCCTAGAAACAAAAGCGTGTCCTCTGCTCCTCACGAGATAGGTGACATCTCCAAGAGCTCAATTTCCTTCTGTGCCTGGAAATCACAGTGACATTTCCCCTGTGGGGGACACAGAGGTGTCTGTAGAAGTGCTCTCTGCTCAGTTGGTGCTCACATGCTCAGGAGCTTTGAATAGCATCTGTTTCTCCTGACAAGCTGTGATTTGCTCCTTGCCCCGAACAGATACACGGTTGTATAGCGGTGATAGGAGGGTGACCACGCAGAAAGCAAGGAAGAGAGATGAGAGGCCTTGCTGATGCTTGTAACACATCCTCGCTCTCTCAGATTTCTGCCTGGAGGACTGCCAGAGCAGTGAAAGAAAACAGGGAGGCATGGGGAGAGTGAGGGGAAGGAAATTAACACAAAGCTAATTATACTAGATTTCCACAAGGAGAGTCACAATCTGCTTCAGCAAACACAATGCTAGGACATGGATAAAGAGAAAAGGGGGATAACCCCATGTTTCACCCAAGCCATGGGATGTGGATGATCGTTTGCCAGCAGAATGAAGCAACAGGTTTTCCTTTAAAAAGCCAAGTCTGTCATGAAATCACAGGAAATAAGGGCTGAAAGCCACCACAAGAATGCTTTGTCCATGTCAAGGCAGGATCAGCCACTCCTGCAGCACTGCTGGTGGAAGCTCAGGAAGATGCCATAGTTCTGGTCTCCAGGTAGGGGATGTCAGCACTCAGCTCTGCTCAGCCCTGAAACACTTTCCTGAACCAGCACTGCCTTTACTGTAGCTCAGACTCCTCATTTAAATACCAGGGATTTTCTTGCCTCAGCATAAGTTCTCATAAGCAGGAACTGACTGGTGTAGGTGCTTCAAATACATACACCTCCTGAGGCACATCGTGCTGAGCCTGGGTCCAAATTAATTCCTGCATCTCCACCCTTCAGGCTCTGCTCACTGACATCCACCTTCTCCAAATGACTGTGGCAGTGACCTCTAACTGCACACTGCAGTGTATGACATTTGAATGGGAAATAAAGCCTACTGGTCAAGTACTAGAAATCATTTCCATTCATGGATTTTAATTTACTTCCTACAGAGCAATTTTTTGCATCCCAGCAAGTTAATGCCAAAGTCAATAATGACCGCCATCGTCATCTCAACATTTGGTTCAGTTTCCCAAATCACATCTGTAAAACAAACCTGTTATTGCCATAAAATGCACATGCCAGTAATTTGATAAACTCTCTGCAAAGATCATCATTCCCTACCACAAAGATAATTGCAGCTAGCTAACTTGTTAAACCAAAGCATGGTTTTATCAACCTCTGTGCTCTCCTCTGCTTCCTGACTCATTGCTTGTGGCTCAGCTCCCACCTGGTCATCATGTCTGACATGATGGTAAAAGAAATGCAGTAAAAGTCCTTCATTTTGAATCATCCGAATGAACTTCAATCTACTGATATCTCTAGGTCTCATGGAAAACACATTATAAACTATATTCAAAGCCCATATGCTTTTTTTCTGTGACAGAATTGCAGTGGTTGGAAGGGATCTCAAGAGATCACTGAGTCCAAACTCCCTGCAGGTACCCCACAATAGGTCACACAGGTGTCATTTGCTGTAATTTGCTGTCAGACAAATCCCTCTTCCTCTGCATTCTTTAAATTTTTGTTAAAACCTGAGAAAGTACATTGCCAGGTTGTAACAGACACGCTTCAGAACCTCGGATTTGGCTGCCAGGTGGTTTGAAAGCCTTTTAGGAAATTTAAACACCGAATCAGGATGATGCATGTTAGAATGTGTGCATTAAAGGTTAATCCGGGACTTGGTATTTGGTTTATTAACAATGTTGCTTTCTCTGTGAAATGTAAGGTATTACACCTCCAGCAATCGGCAACCTTGCCTGTAAAAGGGGGTTTGGAACTTCAAGTTCCCCAGCATCGCTTCCAACCCAAGCCATTATATCACATTGTTGTATTGGTAAAAGGTTTACCACGAGAAAAGGGAAATACACAGGGTAACAGCCCATCTTACCTATGCCACAGAAAGTAGAAAAAGCAGTCTAGAAAAAGAGTGCATTTTTATGATGGTGCATGATGCCTTTTGGCATCAGAAGAACCACACTATGCTCTTGAACTACAAATGGACGATGAGTTCATTAGGTTAGGTGCTGAACTGTACCAGAAAGCACAAAAGATGCGAAGTACACAGTGCACTGAAAAGCACTACAAATGTGATAAAAAATCCCATGATAAAGATCCTTTTTATGAGTGTTGTATTTTCTTGTAATTTGATAAGGAATGCCCACAAATTGCAACCTTTAAGATGCTCATGTTAATGTGCATTCTCCCTTGTGTACCTGATGGCTACATTTGCAGAGATGACCAACAAGACGATCAGGTTTTAGCAGCCTTTGGGTCGTGACAGGTCATGGTTATTTACTGAAGAAATAACATCAGATGGCGCTCTGTCTCCTGGCTTTGAGAGGCAAGCAGTCAGGACAGAGTAACAGAACATTCTGCTCTGCTTCCAGCATTTAATAGGACATTCAGGGGAGGGCTGAATATGTTCAGCCTTTTCTTTTTGGCAAACGGTTCTCTGTTAAGGGGATTCTTAAATAACTTCATCGTTGCTCATTTTCAAGGCTAGATGCATAAAATCACAAATCACAAAGCTCAGCCCCGTTTAGCTAAAAAATATTTCCTAGGACTCTTGATCTTTTCAAGTAATCCTGGGCTGATTTAGAGTTCCCTATAAAAGTTAAGCAGCATTTCAAAATTTCATGACGGTTTCTGGATGTGTCACCAGAGAAATGATTCTGTTTTGTCTGCAGCTTGCTCTTTGCCAACTTTGAGCCTCGATTATAAAAATACCCACTGGCATTAACTCGTCCCTGTGTTATGAGAATGAAGGGAAACGTTCAGCCAAGTCTCTCCGCATCTTCAGTGCTCTCATTTGCAGAAAACTTCTATGTTCCTCAACTTCTGCCACATGTACCATTATGCACTGAGAGGTCACAGCAGCAAGGTAACTCAGAGACAAACACCCACTCTGTTAGCAAAAGCCCTGAGCTCCTCTTCACCCATATCTCTCTGGCTCATGTTTTCTCAGCATTTTGCCCTCAGGGTCAACACTGCTGACTTCAGCAGGGCCACTCCTGACCTGCATTTCCCAAGATAGGGATCAGAAACAACCCTTAGTTGTAGATTTATGGGCCAGTGCTCAGAGTAACGACATCATTTTGCAAAGCTACTGATGACAATTAAAAAATAGTGTGATTAGAAACTCATTAGTACCTCCCCTTTGCTTCTCTTGTGTACACCGAAGACTTTATAGCCCTGGGCACAGCATTCTGATCCTTCACATCTGATTTTAAATGTCTCATTTTCCCTTTGCTCTTTTGGGTACGTGGGCTGGATATGGGTGGGAACTGAATTAAGTCCACATCTGCAATAAGCAAAAGCTTTTGCACGTGCAGTGTCACACTCCACAAACAGACATACCCACTAAGAACTGCTCTTT
The DNA here is from genome assembly GCF_019232065.1 of Centrocercus urophasianus. Taxonomy (NCBI): domain Eukaryota; kingdom Metazoa; phylum Chordata; class Aves; order Galliformes; family Phasianidae; genus Centrocercus; species Centrocercus urophasianus. The sequence goes on from NW_024884822.1 coordinate 12,739,113, forward strand.
GATTGGAAATATAAATACGCAGAATGATGGAATGGTTTGGGTTGGAAGAGACCTTTAAGATCATTTAGCTCCAACTCCCTACTATAGGCAGGGACATCTCCCTCTAGACCAGGCTGCTCATTTCAAAAGTGGGGTTCTGCTTCCACAGATTCTGAGCATTTTGAACAACTGGATTCCTAGTAGGCTTCCTAAAAATGTGCAGGAATAGTAGGTGTCTAACTACCCAAATATTAACCTATAATATTACGATGCCAATCTGGACCAAGCTCATGGCCTGGTGAAGTCAATAAACTTTTATCACCACATAGGAAGAGCTGCTTCTCAATGAGCACAAACTGTGCTGCACAGCACCAGCAGCAGCAGCAGGACACACAGTGGGGAGCACGCAAACAAATGTGATGTAGAGCCTTCATGGAAGAACTTTTCAAATCTGGGGGCATTCTGAGTTTCGTTTCAATTTTATTAATTGAAGACATGAGGGAAAAAAAACCCAAACCTCCCTGAAGTCTTTCTCCATGACAATTTCCATCAGCATTGCTATTGTTTATGATTTCTTTATCCATAAGAACTATGGTTTTCTATAGTGAAAAATCTCAAACACGTTGTAATTGCCAGCTGCTCAGTATTACAGGCTGTGTTCTCTTCATCTGAATTCTGACATAAAATAGCTCCAGGTACAATATTAAATTGAAAAAAAATCATACTAATAAAGCTGTTAGTTCTAACGTTTCTACATTTTGATACCTCCTAAGATAGCATTCTGCAGTTAAATGTGTAACATACAGAGATCGCAGCCTGCCTTATCACATTCTTTTCTTCTTAGCATAGAAGGGAACTATAGCTCTGACATACACAGAAGGTTAAGGAATGTTAAACAAGCAAAGCAGCACTTATGGCAAGAAACAGACACTGCAGGCTGCAAACTGCTCTGCTTCTGTATTGATTTGAGCATCCTAATAACAAAGTAACAATCACTTATATTAGAAAATGGTGAGTTTTTCTTTTTTCTTTTTTCTTTTTTTTTAAATGATAACAGGATGCTGAATAAATGGAGTGCATGTTAGGCATGTAATTATTTTACTCACTGAATTCCATTAACTAGAAATAGCTGTGTACCTGTATCCACTTATGAGGTCATCGTCAGGCTTCACTTGCCAAAATGAGTGCATTAAACATTTTATCCTTAAATATACCCCAACCACTATTTCAAAGCAACATTTCAAGATCCCCATGTAGGAGCCTACTAACAGTACATGAGTTAATTACTGAAGAATCCAGCAAAGAGATGCAGATTTCTCTCCTCTCTCTCAATATTTTCATTCCCCATGCAGGTTCAGGTACCTGCTATACCAAACTTGTATGAGTTAGAGCACCTCCTCAGGCACTGTGCTCAGAGCCCATGCCCTGTCAGTATCAAAACACAAAGAGGAGAGGAAGATAAGCACCTGCTGGAGTCAGCCCAGCTCTGTACGGAAATTCTGAGCTTCTCCAGGAGCACAAAATCAAGGCAGGGAGCAACCTCAAACACTGCAGGAGATATCGGGCTTTTCTCATCTCCTGCAAGCAGGTCAAATCCTGGACAAGGTCAGATAGTGGTTCCAATTATCATCTGGAGCATAATTAAAATTATTCTCTGGCTTTTATCCAATTGTATCTAATGGTTAGACTCCAAACTTCCAAACAAAGTGAGGAATGAAGATATATTACCAAGCGCATCAGTAAGTGTACATGACAGCTGGAAGGTATGTTTGGGCACAAGTGGGGAAGAAACTTTGGATTATTTTCTGGTAGAATTGTTCCTTCCTTTCAAACAGTTCTTCCATGAGGGCAGAAAATTGATTCCTGACACCGACTGGAAGCTCTGTGGCGTGCTACTGGAACTGCACACATTGCTGCTGTGTAAATATTCAACATATGCATAAGAACAACAAGCGAGACTGCCAAGTGTATTAACAGACTCGGGCATAAAGGCGCAGTGCGCGGGGAGATGAATGACCCGAGGCACAGCATCATCTTCCCAAGGAGGCAAAGGAGCACTGAGGTAGGAATGCAAACAAATCGTATTGTTTGCTTCAGCCCTGATCAGGCTCTAAATCACCCCGGGTCAAGGTTCCTGCAGTCTGTGAGCACCTGCAGATGCAGATCCTCTATTGATTACCTTTTTCATCCTAGCAAGGTCAGAGCGCACTGAGCCCTTCGTTTACTGTTTGCTGCACTATTTTTTAATATATTGCAAAATATACAAACAGGGAATCCAAAAGAAAACTGCAAGCCAGAAGAAATTATTGCAGATAATCAATAAAACTTCATTTTAATCTGCACAATATAATCCTTATGTTCATATTTTTTCTGGCAGAAAACATTGAAACCCGCACACAAATACACTGAGTTTAGCTGTAAATGCTTTTTAGTAAAATTACTGTAATATTTATACTGGAAGACAACATCTCATCAGCCATCTGCAAATGCCTGGAAGTAACTGCACATCCAAATGCTGATGGCTCATGCTGCCTAATAATAATACACACAGGCCCTTGTCATCTCATACTTGATGGCAAAGCAGCTGGCTTTAGCCATAAAACTCAGAAAATGAAGCGATGCAGCCAAAAGCAAGGAAAGAGATAGGAGCTGGGCATTTCCAATCCCAGCAAGTTGCTCTGTGAAATCTGCCACACAAGGTTCCAACAGTGCACAGGAATCACGTGCACAAGAAACTATTCAGGACACACAGAAATCCAGTGTTGCTGGTAACGTGGGTTATTAATTCCTCTATAGCATCAGTTATGGTTGTCAAGACTTGGTGCTCCCAAGCAAGAGCAACTAACATGAGGGAGATCTCACTGTAGGCACAGCCCATCCATACCAGCTGCATGGGTAGAGTACTGCTGCCACTTACCATATTAATATATTGAGGAAAAGTAAATTTTTGCTTAAATGAGCCATGAAGTTACAAAACTGAAGAATAGTGATGCCTATAAGTAGAAATACATTGTGACTTCGCTGATAGAAGATAAAGAATACACCCTCCCACCTCCTCCAAACACACCCACACACCCCAATTGCTAAGAGGTAGAGGTTAGGATTAAGGAGAGGTTTGTGTGCTCTCTCCTGGGGGCTATTTCTGTTCACTATTCAGCTGAAGTGACCAAAACAATAAAAATAAAAAAGAGACAAGTGTCCATCTCTTGTTATGCAGCACCCTTCCTATAGGGTTTACTGTGAGAAATTTCCCTTTTTATTTTCTGGCATATTCTCATACTGTTCCTGTCAGCTCGTTTCATTAGATTGAGATCTGCTTTTGTTTCATTGCTGCTAGAGGAAATGGATGTGGAATAAAACTTCTAATCTAAATATTTCCTCAAATATCAAGAAGACTCAAACCTGGATTGAAGCTTTCTATCTCAGGCCCTTTATTAAATGCAAATTATTCTCATTAAAAGTAGTATTCCGAAGACATATCTCCAGACATACTACTGACTTGATCAAGCCTCCTGCTGAACAAAGCTATAAATATTATTATAAATATTCATGAACTTCATGTAAATAACATCTCCCACAGTGCTGCTGCTGCTACACAGGTGGAGTGTGTAAAATTCTTTTCTCCTAGGGAGGTGGTCCACTTCTCTGTTGCAGAGAAAGGAGCTAGCCATGAAGAAATATTGGGGTTTTCTAAGGGTGAGGGCAAGGCTGATTCTTGTTCCAGCTCTGCCTACAAATGTGCAAGAGATTCATCTCCTCACCTCCCTGCTAGCAACAGCCCCAGCTTCAAGACAGAGTAATTTTTGGCATAGCTCAATAGCAAGTTGGGTATGCAGTCAAGAATGTTTTCCCCTTTCCAAACCTGTCACTGACTATGGCCTTGATCCTTGATGATGCCATGGTCAGAGAAGGCAGCACGTTTCTTTTCCAGGTGAATTGCCTCAGCTTCTTCATGTCAGGGTGGTGTTAAGCAGACAGCTGGCCGAGTCCCAGAGTTACATCTTGAAATAATAACAGGGCTGCAGATCAAGGAAGTCACCGTTCAGTGACAAGAAATTTAATGCAGAGTGAAGGGCGCCTAGAGGTTTTCCAGAACACTGAATTCAGCACAATTAAGACCTCTAAAAGGGAAGATTCAGGCCAGACAGCTCTTACACTGTCCCTTATTCCTTGAACAGACAATGACTGCTGGGAAGTATTTCATATCTCTGTGATCTGCTCACAGTGAAGGAACACCTCCCATTGCCTCCAACCCAGCTCTGCTCAGGAGGTCACTGCAGTCACTGCTCCACCTCCAGCACCCACTTTTGTCACATGATTAAGGCAGTTCCTGAGTCGTTAATGCTGCAGTTTTTATTTTTTCTTTGTAATTGTATTGTGTCCTCCTTTAAAGGGCTCAGCATGAGGGAATAAGCTCTCTCTGGGAAAGGAGAAAGAGGGAACTTGAAGAAAAAGCCATCATTAATAGCTCACACCAACGAGCTGCTCTGAACCACTCTCCACAAGGGAAAGCAATGGTCACAAATGTCTCACCTGAAACTAAAATCTGAACTGTGAATTGAGAATACAATGTTGCTTTTATTTTTTGGTGTGAGGTTTTGCTTTGTTTGTAAATAAAGCAAACAATGAGTGAAGGCTGTCCTTTTTTTTTTTAATCTATGCTCCAGTTTTGCTGTGACGGCAGTGAGTCTAAATGCAAAGCTCTTCAAATCCTCCCCACACATTACAAGTTTCCTTATTGATCACTGGGCAGAATATATATCCATGAGCCACCTGAACACATCAAGCTATAATTCATTGGTGATTTACACTCCATTTTTTATTATTTTTTTTTCAGTTCAAAATTATCCTTTAAATATTCAGGAGTCTGCTGTAAAATAGTATTTACCTACATCACTCCTGTGCACATCACTGAGGTATCTGATTTTAGGGATTTGGAAATACATACACACACAGAGAAGAAAGAAGTGAATAATTATCATGGTGATTGCCAGAAATGAGAAGCCAAGCTCGTGAAAGATGCACAGTGAGCTGAAGAATCAACATAAGGCATAAAGAAGAAGTAGCAGCAATCCTAACACACCTTTGTGACCTCAGTGTTTATCCAGTTTTCCATAGCCTCAGGGACAGCATTCACCTGATGGAAGGTGGGTTTTGAAAACAGTGTGATCAGAAAATCTTTGGGTCCCACTTTCTTCCTTTTAATCAGAGCTGTAATTGTGGCTGTACTTGTTGATCTACAGCTCAGACACTGGAGCAGCTCAGCCCTGAGAGTTACCAGTGCTGCTCTCCTCTCTTCAGCTGCATCTCCCTACAACTATCAGAGGAATCTGTCCTCTTATTTCATGACAACATGCAGGTACTTCACTGGGTGCTCCTGAAACCTTTTCCCAACAATTGCCAGACCCAGTTTTTGTCTCCCTAGATGGATTCTTTGAATCAAAACGTAGAGACAAGCTCTGCTTTGTGTGAAAAATTAATACTAGATGGGTCTAGATGTGGTCGTAAGTACTTAGGAAAGAAGGAAGTAAAAGGATTTGCAAAAACTAGAGCAAATCCTGCAATTAGGGCATAACTAGCTGGAACACAGGTTTGGATTTTTTTTTTGTTTGTTTGTTTATTTTTGTGTTGTTGTTGCTGTTTCAATATCATCAATTCAAACGCAGAGAAAAACAGGATTTCTAGGAAGAGCTCTTAGAGGAGTTAGGAGTATTGCCTGGGATTACTGATCACATTCACCTGCAATGTATAACAGCAGGAAGCAAAAAGGAAAAGGAGTCAGACTTTGAGATACATTAGATAAGGAATAAACCCAAAAGAAATTTTCAGGATAGAAATTTATCGTTGGCAGGAAACTGCTATGATAATAGCCCTGCATTCACCCCTTCTGCATTGCTCTGTCATTGGTAATTTGCTCTAAGATTACAATGTGTATGAATGGACTATATAAAAGCTAATATACGTGCTTTATGCCTACAACTTTTTAGACATAAATTACTGCATGAAACTGAGAGTAGCTGTAGATTTAGATAGCAACCTTATATAAAACACACATTCTGCTTTTGGCATGGCTCAACACATTGGTGCTCCCTGCCCACATCCAAGTCCTCAGACAGTTAAGAGTGCAGCCATGAACAAAACCTAGGGAAAAGTGGAACAGACAGGGTTGTAAAGTTTTATCAGCATTTAGCCATTTGTGAGTATCTGCTGGCTTATCTGGCCCTCAGAGTGAAATCTCAGCATAGCTCAGCACTTACCTATGCAATTAGCTTTAAACATCCAACAATTCAAATACATTCATAAAAATTACAGAGTTCCTGAACAAATCAATCAAATTACTATTTCCTTTACATTTTCTACGTACAAAGAAATTGCAGCTCTTAGCCCAGAGGGGATAATCCTGGTAAATCCATCAATCTGAGCAGAAGAAAGGTTGGAATACCTCACATGAAAGGCACATTTGTAGTATCACTCCTGAGTCAGACTGAAGAGCTTTCTCACTACTAGAATCATAGAATCACCAAGGTTGGAAAAGATCTTCAAGATCATCCAATGGATCTGTCTACCTACCACCAGTATTTCCCCACTAAACCACATCCCTTAGAAGAACATCTAAACGTTTCTCAGCACAGTCCAACCTAGGGCTTTGCAATGAGTAATGCTTCTAGCAAGTCAAAGAGAACAAAGCATGCAGGTGTGACAACACCCTCTTCACATAAGGAAGCAAGCAACCATGAAAGCTTTCCCTTCTCAATTGCTGGTATCCTTAAACATAAACTAAGACATGGAGAAGCACAGCTGTGAATTACAATGTACTTAACAGCTACCTGGGATGCAGATGAGGCATTGAGAACAGGCTGACATGGAACAGTGAACGATCAAACTGAGCTGTGGTCTTCTTTGCTTCTCCCTTTATTGCTGAGCAGTGAGAGCAAGCTGAATTTTATTTACTTTTAAGTGACTGCTCAGGATTGCATGCATTTGTCTTTTTGTTCCCTGGAAGAGAGGAATTGCTCTCCTCAGCTCTACTGCACTATTCTTTAAAAGCAGTGACTTTTTAAGCATTGGGCTCATTTCTTTCTTCTTTCTGTTGCAGGAAGAGATTGCATTGGATGGTGTGTTCTCTTTTTTTTTCCTTATTTCACCAAAAAAGTGCCAATCTAATTCATTTTGCCACCAGAAAGAGACTGAAGATCTACAGTCTGTGGTGCTTTTGGTGTGCTCAGGGGTAAAATTCTGCTAGAGGAGAGAAAATATGTAACAGTGTTTTTGAGCAGTCTATTTTTCGGTCAGTTTGGCATATTCATCTTTTCTGTCTATGGGCATTGTCAGCAGGAGAAAACCAAGCTGAGATGAGGCTTGCAAGTCAGTAATTTTATAAGCTCACTCAAGGAAGAGAAAGATGCACTGAAGACAAATAGCAGGAAATGCCTCCCTGTGGAAAGCATTGCTCACCAACATGAAGATTTGCATCATTCCTCTGACGGTCTCTGCTTTCCGAAACTATGAACATGTGATTTCAGGGGAGTAACAGGGTCATTTGGCTTTGAAAGGAAGCATAAGAGAAATGGAGCACTGCTGAGCTTTTTGTGGGAAACGGAGTTGTGAACAGAATGGCTAATGTGGTGTCTGTGCTTTTTCAGGCTCAGTCAACACCAACAATCACGTATGTGAACTCTGATCAAATTAGATATCAATCCTACACAACCAGGTGCCTGAAAATCTATGGTAACTAATGTCCCTCTTCATTTATCCTTTGTTCTCAGCATCTTAACATTGTAAGAGTAAGCAAATCCCAGGCATTTGCTTGGTTTTGTAAAGTCGGTAGGAATAGTACAGAATAACCATATGGTGTTGGCATGAAAGGTCCAATTCTCTGGTTTGTACATTGTTGGTCTCCTGCAAGTTCAGAGGGCCTTCAGCTTTCCCAGGTTTTATTATAAACAGACCAGGGGAATTCAGCACATCACATTCATGACCTTTTCTTTATGATCAGAGCTAACTTGATGTTAAAACACATTAAAATCTGATAAAGTCATTTCTTAGGTCCACTTGAATAGTGCTATTTTTCTAGCAACAAGATTTTCCAGTCTAATCCATGTTAGATTATACTGTCCTTGTTTATTTTTCAGTGGTGTATAGATGAGCAAATGCAACTTTTACCAGTAAAAGCATATCCTGGTATAGGTTCACTATCAGACACGATCTTTTTAACACAGTAGATTGAGATATGTGTTCTGCTTCCAAATTTGTGCTTGAAATGTAGGTCTCATTTTCCCTATGCACGTACCAAAGTGTGTCCTGTTAAGTGTTTGGGAACAGAGGTGAAGAATCTGATTATATAGTAAATATGATGTATGAATGTAGGACACTGAAGCAGTGCTATTGCTCTTACATGGCATTTTCTACCACGTTACACACTTCCCCGAGTTTGAAAGCCCACATCTTTTTTCAGACTTCAGTTCTAAAATATTGCTTTGGTGACTCATTTGTTGTTAGCACTAAATTGTACATGCTGCTAAAATAGAATTGATGGGGAAAAAAGCTGCCATATCTTTCGGATGTCTGTATTAATTATTTGCACTCTTCAGGTTCAAAATACCAAATCTACGCTGCAGTATATTTGGCTGCAGGACTTTGTAACAATTATTTTTCTTTATCCTCCCTTCTATTTCTGTCTTCCAGCACAACTTACCAGCAGTAATGGCTCAATAGCATCAATTTAGTTAGAATAAAACTTGATCACCTGCACACATTCCTTTCTGCAGAAACATGCAGAGCTCGGCCTCTCTCTCCCGGAGGCAGAAAGAACACCTGTATATCTGCCAGTTCTCTCCGCAGCCTTACAGTGCAATCTCTCATTTTGGATAGCTATTTTTGAAATTTTGCACTGGTTTCCATACATTAAATAATGTACGTGACTGAAGGAAAGTCATCTACTGCCCGACTACATGCAAAGGGTTTCTGATGTAGGTGATGAGCACTGCTTCCCCTCAGGCATTGCATCCTCACTTCTGGCCCTGTTATCCTCTGCATACCCTGGAGCCATTTACCAGGGAGCAGCATTACTTCTGAATGCAAAAAGTGTCCTGGGTACCAGACTGCCCACTCAGGAGTATCTTGACGTTTCTAATTATTGTGCATCACCCTCTGAATGACAAATTAAAAAAAATAATGAGGAGTATCAATGTGCAACACCTGAATAGACAAAAGACCTGAGGCTCAGGAGACAAATGAAAACGAAGCACACTGGATTCCCAGCCCAAAGGGGTTTTCCCCACTCAGTAAAGCTTTCTCAAAACAGAACAGAAGCAATTCGTACAACTGTACAGACCTATCTGTGGAAAGAGCACACAGAAGCTGAGGGGTGAGGGTCTGCTACCGTCAGCTTAAACAGCACAGACACCAGCTGGAAACCACAGTGCTGGAATGGAGCCTCCCTGCAAATCAGTCCTTTTCCTTTTCATACACAAAAAGTTATCAAACCACATTACATGGATATATAGATGCAATTAATGCATGCAGCTCTGCAAACCTTTGATTAATGTAAAATGAAATAGCAACCGATTACTCTGGGGTAAGAATGAATGAACCAGCCTTGCAATTATGATTTAAGGGGATACCTTGAAATCAGTTTAATGGGACATTAATGAATTTATTGTAGTCTTTACACAGCAAAATTCCCAACTGTGTCAGTGGGAGCTAAACTGATTGCTAGAGCAAACCTTTTCTCCAAAATGAGCTGCAAAGTCCATTACACATGCAGTGGAAAGTATACAGCACAAAATCACAATATCAGTTGATTAACTTTTCAATTTATGCTAAATAAATTTCTTATATGTGATGTGCAATATATTCTGCAAGGGCTGGGAGGGCACTGTTAAATTTCCAACTTAAATTCACTGCTCTGAAACGGGTGGATCATCTCATTTGACACCAATTTGTATGTAAAAGACTTCACAGTGCCAGAAACAGACTATTGGATGGATTTATACCACATTTATGTATGTTTTTCTTCAAATTCAGGCCTGAGTCACTCTCCACAGACAGATTATCCTGCTTTGACCTGCAGGCTTCTACCCCAGAGGGCAAATGTGGTGCCAGAGCTTTTGTTGGCAGCAATGCCATGTCAGACCATGCAGCCTTTTGCCACCCGAAACCTACAGGAGTCAAAACAGTGGGTGGTCATAAGAACTTCACAGAATAGAAGCTGCTGTCATGCTGTTATGATTATTATTGCCCTTTATGTCTTACTAGAAAGTAGAATTTTGTCTTTTTTGTTATACTTGGGAATGCATAGTGCTTCAAAGAGAAATCACTGCCCCACGTGCCTCTGTCTAAAAATAAAGAGCTGCAGACACAAGATCTCCAAAGCAGGACATTAAAAGAAGTATCACTGGTAATAGTAAGAGGTAGTTTCAGCACGCCTACTGCTATACGTTGTATATACACATAGAGCTTAATTCCCCAAGTCACACAAATTATGATGCATTTCATTTTAACAGGAAAATGTGAGAGAAACTGAGGGTACTTCTAAGATGGTTGAGTGTTTCTCTTGTATGAGAAAAAGAAAAGATGCATGAAAGAAGCAGAAAAAGACAATGGGCACATGAAAACAAGCACTGGTAATAGCCTACAGCTTTCTGCTTGGGCAGATTCCCATTCCAGACAACTGCAATCTGTACCAAGTCTCCACAATGAGCTCTCAAAGTGCAGGTATTTAACCTTGACCCTTTCAATTTGGGTCAGAGTTTTACTTTATTATTTCCGCATGGAAGGTACCAACAAATCAGTCAAACAAGCCCCTGGCATTCTCCTTTCCTCTGGGAGTTATGGTGATAAATACAAACACTGCTGACTGTTCTGCTTCTCTGCAACAGCTTTCTTGACTTGTTTCCTCAGAGGAAAACTCCTCTTTCCCAGGTTATCGCACATGAGGTGCAGAAGTTCACCCTCCTGTTCTGATGTGTGTGGGCACAGGCTGAAATCACTGAGAATGCAGTTTTGCTGCTGAAGATCTGCAGCTGTCACAGCGTATTTCAGTGAGACATGCACACAAGGAGCTGAAACATTCAGCCTGTGAACGCCAGCCTGATCTAATGCAATACGCACCAGGTAAGAGGCAGGCAAACTGTTACCATTTCCCTCGCAGTTTAGAAAATCAGGTTCTCTTTTAGGAATAGGGGCACTCTAATGAACGCCCCAGTCTGAAGGCACAGCTCATTTCCACCTTCCCAGCAGAGCTGCAGTCACTGGTCTTTGTCCCAGGCACTGCCATCTGCACTGGAACAAGACTACAACCATAGTCAGACACCATTGCAGGGCTCCTGTCCCATTGTGCACCTTTTCAGCTGGGGTAACAAGTTCCTTAAGAGTCTAATTCCACCTCACGTAATCAGGAGATATGAATATTTTTTTATTTTGAAGAAAAGGGCTCAGGTAGCCATGGTCAAGCCGCCTGTGGGCCACCCACAAGAAGAAAAATTAAGCTGTGTGTTGTCAGAGAGAAGTGAGCCATGACTTACTGCCACAGCACTGCTGTTAGGAAGCAATCATGAGATGCTTAAAAGTGCATGAGAGTTAGGACGCTTTGAGTACATTTTAAACAGCATTTTCCCACTCCAGTGTTTAACCCATCCTTTGTTTACTCAGCTAGAACACCACTGCAAATGCTTTGCTCTGCTCGAGTGCTTTCTGTTGTGTGAATTGTTTTGATTCACTGAAGACAATTCCTTGGTTAGTGCATTGTAACTGACAGTACAAGCTGAGGGAAGAATGAGATCCTGCTTGATTATTGTTCTAGAGAGGAGTGTGTATCAGAATAAAATTCATACATGTAATTGGTATTATTATCCCTTTGCCAGGTAGATGTAGAGTTTAATGTTTCTGTAACAACTCACAAATCTGATCACCACAGACAATTAAACAAAATATTCTATTACATTAAGGGAAAAATGCCAGCAAGATTTTCTGTTGAAAAGCTTATCTGATGAAATCTTCTCTTTTGTTCTGAGATGATTCTGATTACTCACATAGTTCTATCATATGTAAGCTTTACACATGCATTTTTATAGCTTTTCATTGGTTACCTGCTAAGTGAACATAGTTATATCGAGTGCTTTTATAGAGGAAGGACAGAACAGTAAATCTATCGAGAATATTCTGAGGCATAACTCCAAGCGCGCTCGTCTTTCGGTTAAAAATTGTACCTTCTCTTCCTCCAGCTTTAACTAAGGTGTCAGTGGAACTGTGGACAACAAATAAGAATCTGATGGAACTGAGGGCTGAGATCAGCAAGTCCAACTCCAGTGCCCCCTCACCATGCCCACTGACCACATCCCTCAGTGCCACATCTCCATGGTTCTCAAACACCTCCAGGGACGGTGACCACACCACTCCCTGGGCAGCTGTGCCACTGCATTGCCACTTTTCCTGAGAACAAATTGTTCCAAATATCAAACCTGAAATGGAGAGCCTTCCAGACAAGAAACAGTGTGGATGGACCAGGAGGGGAGAATAAAACTTTCTCAAAGTCATCTTGGCCAACCCTTCCTGAGCTGCTCCAACACGAAGTGCTTCTGCCTCAAGAAGATGTATTTAAGGCTGAAACCCTAAGGGAAAGCTTCACGTTTCTCATTCTCCTAGAATATATTAACTCTGAAATTACTTCTACTGCAATGGTGTGTTGGGAGAGGAAGGACTGCACTATGAAAATACAAAATAGTCGATGTCCATTACGGATCGGTTAATAATGTATACAGTGCCTGCAACATTCATATATCTATAGATTTATAATTCTGCTTCAAAATGAGGAACAAGGATAACATTAATTTTTATTACTGTGTCAAGAGAAAGAAATTACTTAAAGGCTTTTGCTTTAATATTCTTGTGGCTAGCTGAAATCTGGATTACACCAGAAGGGCGAATTTTAAAATCAAAATGCTTCCTGGGAAAGAGGTATTTTGAAACACTGGACTTTTTGTAGCCAGAGAGCAGACTGGGATATGTGCAAAAATTATACCTCCTTTCTGAGTTTTCCTCAGTTTTGTTGTCCTATTTGTAAAAACTGGAATTTGCTTGGAACAGCCCTGGGGGCACTGGCAACATTTGCTAGCAATAGACAGCAACTGAAATCAGCCTCCTTTCCCCCTCAGAAATGCATGCATTTTTTCCAGGAGTGGAAACAAGAACTGAGATGTTGTGGAACGTTCTTTTCCAAGAGTTTGCCTGGTGCTTCTCAATTCTTTTTTTCACATCTTGACCTATATTTATTTTATGGAGAACATTAATGAAAGCCTTCAAACTGATCCAGAATTTGCTCTCTCACTACAGCCATTCAGAGCAGAGGCCACACAGATGCATGTTGCCTTCAGAGTTTGCTCTAGAAAAGACAGGGCTCAGCAAGGAGAGAGTAAAGGCATGGAACCACCCCTTGTGTGCACACCACCTGTCTGCTCCTCAACTTTTCCCTTCCAACCACTTCTCATTTCATTGCTCATGTAGCAAAGAAGCTCCAGCTTTGTGTATTCAGAGTGAGTGGGATGAGAAATCTCCTCAACAAGCAGAAGGAGTGGGACACTTCCCTGCCATGAACCCTTTTGGCTGCAGCAGCACTGGCTCCACTGGTGCTCCCATTGGTGCCACTGCAAGGTGAGAACAGAACTAGCACGGACAATTTCAGTCGGTTGAGCTAAGTTTTAATCACATATCTCACAAATGTCATGGCTAAATCCCTGCAAGATGTTTTGCATATCCATCTCAGAAAGTCGATCTTTGTTGTTACCAGTGGGGCAAGGAAACAGGATGGCCCAGTGGCACGTGCAGAAACAGATAGGCAGGATGGAAAGATTGGTGGCAGGGAAGCATATCCCACTCTGTTATTTCCCTCTGAATGATAATGGTGCTTCTGGCACACCATATATTGCTGTCACCCATCAGAGCTGTATGCTGCATGTACTCCAGCCGCGTTTCCCTCCAGGGAAGGGCACTGGATCATTGCAAGGATTTCTGTGCAGGAATACTTTATTGCCTCCAGTGCGCTTGAGCAGCTCATTGCCAGCCCCAGAAGCTGCTTTTAATGGCAGGCTCTGTCTTGCTGAGCTAATTGTCACTGACAAAGCATTACCATATCCCTTAGCACTCTCATGCAGGGCTCAACACAGCATCCCTGCCCCCCTACCACCCAAACAGCTCTGGGGCACTGTGCACCCCTCCATCAAGCTGGCAAATATGTTCCCTTATCCCCTGCTGGGTACAGCCTGCAGACACTTATAGATACAGAACACGAGTGGCCAGACAACCTCATAACTAATTTTTTTCAGTTTCCAGATAATTCTGAAGTGCATGGGGTTTTTTGCTTTTTTGTTTGTTTGTTTTTTCTCTATACTAAACTTTGGGAAATTGTGCCCGTCTTTTCCTGAAAGTGCCCAAGGTCACTGCTGAGCTCCTGCCACCATCACTGCTGGGGCGATGCTCCAACACCCAGGAGACCATGAGAAGGGAGACAGCAAGCACAGAGGTGAATAGAAAATCTCCATCAGGCCTATCCAGGATTAAAATAGAGATCTGCCTCCCGAAGCCTCGAATGCAACTAATATTAGTAAGGTCCTGCACAGAGCTGAGCATCCCCTTCTGCCCCCTTCATCCACCAGTTACAGCACAAAGGTTGCAATTCTTTCTCACCTATCTCTAAATATAAAGTAACTCTTTGTGCAAATTTCTCAGCCTGCCAAAGAGGGAAATAAACATCAAACTCAAACACATTAAGAAACATTTCCAAAAGGTGAAAAATATTGTGATTTCAGAACTATCATGTCAACAGCTGATAAAATGTGTTTGCCAAAGTCTCTGCAGCAGACACTATTGAATCTATCTTTCCAAAGCTGCCCATCACCACCAGCTTCACTTCAGAGCTGGGGCTCCTGACCATAAAGTATCTTACCTTGCCGAGTTCTTAGAGCAGAAAAGAAAAAGTTTCTGTTGATGTTCCAGTTCTGCTCGTAACTGAGGAATGAGCATGATTTTGACTTTACAGCAACACAAGCACGTTACATACTTTTAATATTATTCACAGGATTGAACCACAGGAAGAAAAAGCTGAATGTTTGTTTTCCTATTCCAAAAGGAAACAGTGAAATCAGGAACTTTCTCACTCATTCCTTTGTATCACCACCAGCAATGAAGTAAGTGGCTTTGCACATATGACAGAAGTGAATTTGGCTTTCGAGATGAATTTTAAAACCTTCCTGAGGAAAATCGGTGACAGAGGAAACTGGAGCAGAGCTTTTCTCACATTTTCAAACTGAGACAAAGGTGGTGAAGTGAACAATATTTACTCTGCTGTTATTGGTGCAGATTAAACCAAACACAGAACGAGAACAAGCACCTTCAGATGTATTATCCCCCTCCTCTCAATGCTCACTCATTTGAATGTTCTCTTGGGATCAACACCAGTCCCATAAATGAGCATTTGAGCTCACCCAGAACTGACAGCTGAGCGTGTTTATTTGAGCCTGCATTTCTCTCTGGTAACCAGGACTTCTGCCATAACTGAAAGCAACACAGTAATTTCTATTTATTATTATTTTTTTTTTACTGAATGTACAGAAGAATTGCAGCCACGGTGTTTGGAAACCATCATTGCTCTGAATTTAGTGACGGATTTGCCTTTATCTAAAAGGAGATGTGAAAAAGACAAAAGCATCTGAGCAGTACTGGTGGATTTTTACTGGCAGAAGCAAGGATAGTTCACACGATTTTGTCTTCCTCTTTACACAGAGATACTCTGAAAGGAGATTTTTTAAAGATAAGACTAAGATAAGATAAGAGGAACGATGGCTTCTGTACAAAACATTGTAAGAAAATAAGAGCAGCAGTTTATTCATCATTAGGTCTAGAATTAAAAACAGAACCTAAACAAGGATTTTGGCAGATCAGAGAGCACTTTCAGGAGTGGGCCCTCTTATTTCTTGTGGTGCCAGTTTTTCCCCTCTCTCAGCAGCCAGAACTTCGTCCAATCAACACTCCTCGTACCACATAGAAGATGTGTTCTGTTAAAAGATCTGTTCCGCTAAGGCACTATGCAGATAACTCTGCTTAGTTCTGATGTAAATTGGTCACATCACATGCAGTTTTAAGATGAACTAATGCAATGACCTGGACATTATAAGATATCCTTTCATGGGAAGGATGATTTTCTATCCTTTTTTCATAGCGACTGGGCCACACAGTTGAAACCATTCTTCACGTTGCCTCCAGTTTTCTACCAATTTGTTTTTCTAGTGTTCCCTGGCAAATCAGCTACAGAGGAGCACACGGCACGAAGGTTTGGCAGGCATCAGAAGGGTTTTTAAAAGCTACAAATAGGCTGAGTTCTCCCAGGAGAGAACACGCCTTAAATTCCCCAACAGTTTCCAATCCGTTGGGTGTCTCAGCCTGGCAGCGTATTGCACAGCTGGCAGGATCCCAGGCAGCGCCGAGCTATTCAGCTATCCCAGTATTCTTTCAGCATGAGCAAAGATCTTTTTAATGAGAGATGTCAGGTGCCAAAATCAGGTGATTACTGGTTATAAAACTATTAGCCTGGAAAAGTGTCCAGCCTTTGTGTCGCTCATCTCTAAATGACCCACTTTGAGTACATCATTCATCATTGTACAGAGATAGTCTTTGTTACTAGAAACAAAGCGTAGACTTTTAATATTCATCAAGGATGAAACCAGCCCATAAAAGTAAAAGCATTTTAATTTGAGGTGCTTGATTGTGTGGCTTTTGCTTTTCAAAGATGTCACAGTGCACTGCAGAACCCCCTCTGTGTGGGTGTTTTTCTATTAATGCACAGTAACTTAAGGGAGGAAACGATCTCTCCTCTGATATATTAACATCCCTCTGAGTGGGACTGGAAAGACCTATGGGATAGAGAAAACTTTTGCCAATACCATGAATTATTTAGTTTCTGGGGTATAGCACACATTTATTAGATTGCAATTAATTTGCTTTTGCCAAGAGGACGCTGTTTATCGTTACCACCTCTGCATTGGCACAGTTGATAGCATAGCAGTGCTTTAAGGAAAGCATCATCTGTTTAAACTGTTTCTCTGTACAAGCTGTAGGGACAGGATGGTCCCATCCAATTTAGTACTGACAGAAATTAATGCTATATAGATTGTTAATATGTTAATAACCAAATATTCAGTGCAACCATGGAGTTGCTGTGTAGCATCCCATTTTTACACTTCCAATACAGAAAGCCAAGTTAACAACGATCATTCAAGTAATTTCCTCTTGAGAACTTACTGCTGGTCCAAAGTAAGTGGAATCAGATACAAATCAGGTTATTAACGAGCTCTGAGCACATAGTGGGGATCACAAGTGCAGGAAGTTCATACCACATGAGAAAAGCTGATACTCAGGAGATCCAGTGGGTAAAGGAGTCCTTTTCCTTATGGGTCATCTTAGCTAGGTAGGTTGGAGGGCAAGCTGTCATCATGTCCTGATTTTCATGATGAGTTATGCACAGTCATGTATTGAAAACATTCAGGAACTCCAAGAATTTAAAACAGATTTAGAACAGCTTCTTGTTGTTCTACTTCAGAATTTTAAATTGTGAAGTGAGTAGACAGTTCAGACAATTCAACATGCGGCTTGCTTGTGTTCCAGAATGTTCATTCTCTTTTCACATTTAATACACTGAAACATGTGCACAATCATGCTGAGCAGAGTAATTGAAAAATAAACAGACAGAATTACTCACAACAACAATATTTTAAATTCAAATAAGTCTCATAACAACATACGGCATTTAGGACGCAGTCTAACAAAACATTTGTAGCTGCTCAGATGGAAGCAGGTGCCTGGTTCTTTCTGTACTGCTGGATCTGCACCTGTATTGTCTGAGGTGCAGTGCAAGCCTGCTGCTGCATTAAGGGGAGCCCTGCCCAAACTGAGATTTCTATGAACAGATTTATTCTCTTGATTGAATTGAATGCATCTACAATATTTAAGCATTATTACTTGCCCTCTCTTCCTATGGCAAAGCTGGCAACTTCCAAATGACTTGCTGCATTGATTTCTACAGCAGAATTTCCTTACGCACGCATCTCTTTATGCATTATGCTAGGAAACAGGAAGGTTGCACCTTAAAAATATGTGGTGTGAATGACACTAACCAAATTTCCTTTTTCTTGCAGTATATGATACCTTTTGAGCATTTCAGAGTGCAAGAATAACTGTTATCAGACACCATATGTATAGTCTCCAAATATCTAGGAGATAAAGCGGTAGCACAGAGCAGTGTCAGATGCCTACTGTATGTACAGGAACTGGAGCAGTGGATCTATCTACACTGCAGTTTCTGGTGTCAACTTGGAGGACTGACCCCTTCCAGTTCCCAAAGTACTGTATGAGTTGGGCTGGCTTTCTACAAGCACCTTGCAGAGATGATTAAAGGCACTGTGCCAGGAGATCCAGTCCATCTTCAGTGACTACCAGATGGATGGGATGCAAGTTTCCCTGCAGAGTGACCCAGAAGAAAGAGTTGTCTTTGTTACTGGGGGTATAACCTCCCCCGGTGAGAAACTTGAATAAAGAAAAAAAAAATCTTACAGAACTCTATATTTTGTGCTGTTTTCTGCAGTATAAGGGACATCAAATGACCAACCTGCAACGCTTGGAGAAGAGAAGGTCTCATTTAGAAATTTGATGAAAGTGTGGAAGAAACATACATAGCTGAAGAGTGCAACTCCACCCAAGTGGGTCAGCTCTCTAAAACCATCACCCCCCCCCTGCCAAGATGGAGCCTCACAAGGGCAAAGTAGAGGGGGAAATCATCTCCCTCTCCCTGCTGGCCACCCTTCTTTGATGCAACCTGAGACAGAAGAATCATAGTTCTGAATTCTTGGATTTCTTATGCATAAGGGAATTGCACTGAAAAGTGTTAATTACATTCCCTTTAGTGACAGGTGGCATTCTTCTGTCATTCCTTATTCCTTTACCACCTGTCATTTAATCTATTTGTGGAAAAGTCTTCAGCAGTAATGCTTCTTGGCTGGGAAACAATGAGATGTAGAGTAGAAAACTGATGCTCTTCATTACAGTAATTTTCAACCTGTCTGACAGCAATAGGAATTCAATTACAGTCCTCCAGTGGCAATAAGCTCCGTGCACTAGATCTTAATTGTTCAACCATTAGTTTGCAATTTGCATTTGTACTGTAGTGACAGCTGACTGTTTCCATCAGTAGTAGACATTTATATTCACTAAAAAACAAATAAATCAGTAGATCTAGCCCAGCAAGAAAGCTTTCCATAATGATAGAAAACAAGTTGCTTACTGAAATTATTGCAATAATCTGCAGCTTTGGAGTCTGACAGACCATTACAGAGCAGAGATACAAGTATACCATTTGAGAAGCAGTGATATATAGTTCCCAGTTGCTCGCATTTTGATTCCATTAACCCCCTTATGTTGAAAAAATTCTAAGGAGATTTAATAGAAAAACCTTAACAGGGGTAATCTGAACATATGATAGACTCCCAAAGCACGCGTTTGAATTTGCATGTCTACAAACACAAGTAAGTATATACTTGTGAGGACGAGTGTATGGGGACAGTGCACGTACACAGTGCACGTATACAAGCTGGAGAAGCAGAGGCATACATAAAATATCTCATAGCACAAAACAGCCCTTAAGAAACTGGAGTCAGTGTCTGTTTCATTGCAGAATCATAGAGTCTTTAAGGTTGGAAAAGATCACTAAGATCACGTAGGTCATGTCTGGTGGCTCTCAGGCCACAGAGACAACCAGCACAGGGCAGGCTTGCAGTACAGAAATAGCCCACTGTTGAGCATCTACTTGCTGGCCAGCACATCAACTCTCCCAGTAACATCAGCCATACAATAAAAACCACTCTGCTAAAAGAAAAAGCCACTAAAAGTTTCGCTAGCACAGTTCTGTTAGTAATGGCTGGAGTAGTTATTTTCCCCAGAACATTATGGACAAAGCCTGGCAGCTCAGTTTTGGAGCATACAGCAGGGCTTGGCAAATTACAATGGGTGCAGCACTGGTACAAACACCAGCTTCTTGCTAAATCCCCCGTACCAACCATAGCTAAGTGACGTGAATCTTTGCTGATGATTGCAGTCAGAAACCCCTCATCCTGAGAGAACTTTCATACATCATTGACACAGCCTTGTTAACTCAGTACTCCATCCACCTTCATTCCTCTGAGTTTATATCAACATTTATTTGCAACCGTTGCCATAAAGTATGGTGGGAAAACATGATTATTCTATCACAAGATGAGAGGAGATCGGACTGGCACAGGTACGAACTGTACTAAGAAACTGTACAACTGCAAAGGGAATTCAAGACAGCAAAAGCAGAAGGTTAGGACTGAAGTTTAGTAACTGAACTGAACGTGGGGAAATTGGGCAAAATAGCCACCCATACATCACCTTGAATTGGCAACTTGCATCAATCTTCACCACTTTTTTATGTTTTTAAACATGCTATCAAGAGCTGTGGAAAATAACGACAAGTTGGTGTTGTGTCCTGCAGGCAGCTGCCTCCCTCTGATGGATCGCTGCTGCCTCTCCCTGCGCAAATCACCCCGAGGCCTGCAGGAGAACAAGGGGACCATTCTCTTGGCAGGAAATATCAGGCTAAAAATCCATCTACTTTCATGCAAATAACAACCTGAGACTAACATTTCCAAGACATCATCCAGCACAAACCTCCCAGCCTAAAGGTCCTTGACTAATTTGTAGTGAATCTCAGGCTTTATCCATAAATATGTTGAGGAATGAGACTGCTCACAACACTCCTTTGGGAGATACTTTCCACTTTCCTTCTGTGGCTTTCTCCATTGTGGGCATTGTTCAGATTCTTGGTATTATTTCTCACCAATGTTCTCTGGCATCTTAAGTCTAAATATAAGGAATTTGTTGCTGACTGCTTTTAACTAATGGAAAATGCTGCACCTGCAAAAACTGGAAAAACATCAGAAAAAAATGTAGATCACTGTTTTCTTTTTTATTTTCCCTATTGGGAAAATAAAAAATTTTGTTCAGAGCAGTCTCGTGTAACCTGTTTGAGTTGACTAAGTTGAATGACGGCAGCTGAGCCTTGATCAGCGCAAATCTGGCTGCAACCATGCCTCAGAAGCATTAAATTTAGATATGTCATCTGCCTGTTTTTCCTTCAAAGGCCAGGCAAGCCACAGCACTGTCCCTGCAGTGATTTCTAAGGTCAAAACCTTGTTTTGCATTATGAGATTGCGCTCATCTTAATCTACATTTTGCTTTTAATTAGGCTGCAAGGACTCTGTTCAGTCAGCAGTTTGCAGGAGCAAGTTGAGTAGTACCTGCGTGTTCAAGGAGACTTTCTTATGGAGAAGAGAAATTTAAGCACACCAGTACCAAGCAGAACATCATCCCTATCCTACAGCAGGATGGAAATAAGTTATTCACACTACACTGCCCAGAAGGATGAACAGTTTAAAGGCTGTGAGCAATGCTGGTAAAATATTATTGACAGCACTGATTACAACAATCCTGTAAAACCTCCCTGTAGTTTCTTACTTACAAGAGCAGCACAGATGTGAGTCTTTATGAGCAAACAGTATTCCAGATGAGCAATGAGATACTGCATAATCGCGATGAGAGTGCTGCGAGAGAATTCAGAGAGAACTCTAAAAGTGCTGTTTTGATCTACATAACTGCTTCAGAAAAGGTAAATCTCCATCAATATGTGCTATGTAACTCCTCCAGGACATGTCAGGTGTTATTGTCAGCTCTCAGCTGCATGCTCTGAGCCCAAGGATAGCAAGGAGTTGTAACGAGCGCGTTGGCAGAAGTGCTGAGAGCAATAACACCTGAAATCAATGGAGCATGTACCATTCTAGCAGATCTGGTGAAGTAACAGCAAATGTTATTTCAGGTGTTATTAGAGCTTTGTATGCAACATTTCCTCCAATTGATTTTGTCAAACAAGTCTTATAGACATCTCCCCCACCCTACATACAATTAATCCATGTTATTATTCAACACACGCATAGCAGTTGTTTGAATTTGCTTTCTGTTCCTAAAAAATCTCTCTTCTCCTTTCTTCTACAAAAGTAAAACAAATATGTAAAATCCTAAATTCAAGTTTGCCATTTAAGAAGACATGGCAAAAGCAGTGTCTGTATTTTCTCCTCTGCGTAAACATAGCTTTGCATCAAACATCTACTGCAGTGCGCTTTGACTGTAGAAGATACCACCATGATTCATTGTGCATATATGTTTACTAAATTTTATGGATAGAGGAAAATAGGCCATAAATACTGCTTTCAGTTTTAAATCATCATTTTCTCTGACCAAAAAAAAAGGTTTTTTCAAGTAGAAGTGTTAGAAATTCTGATGTTAAACAGTCACGTGCTTCCCCTTCTTACAATACACTTATATTGATGGGACAGTAAATCTTCTAAATAATATGGGTCCAGCAAAGAATGTGAAATTGCAAACTGCAGAAACAGGCAGATATCAGTGTCTTATCCTGATCAGAGCCCACAGAAGGCTCAGAGGCTCAGGGCTCAAAGGCCATTTCCCAGACTGTTAGAAGCAAGGAAAGATCAGCTAGACTTTCTTTTATTTAAGTGAAATAGGATTCAGCAGTAAAAGTACTTTTTAAACATGATTTCTGCTTCATCTGCTGCATTGCAATGCTGAAGTGAGGCACTGTTTTCCACGGCAGCTGAGGTTTTGCTCCAGGCACAGCCCTTGCCCAGCAGAGGCTGCAGGAGCATCACAGGCAGCACGCCAGCCCAGCAGGGCTATGCTAATGCTGGAGCTGACAGCACCAGTATGCAAGAAGATGCTCATGTTGAGGCTTTTTTTCCTCCTCTTTATAAATGTATATATGGACAAATCCCCAGACCATCACTATGGACTCTGGGAGTTCAAATAAAGGATGTCATGCTTCTTCAACATCCAATTTTTTCTGTTCCCCTTTGCTTTTCCCTGCAAGAGCAGAATGCATATCTGGATCAAAATGATCTCTCAGGGTCTCGTTGGCATGCTGGAGAGGCTTCTGAAGGAGAAAGCAGCAGCTGATGGACCACCACAGTTATGTGCATAGCGTATATTAGACAGAGAAGCAGCCATAATACACACACATGTCCCAAGAACCAACTGACAGAGCAAAATAGGAGTGGTTCAGCTAAACATCAAACAAGGAAAGGATCAGGCTCATCTCCTACACTGTGTAGTTCACTCAAATACATTTCAGGAAATGGCCTAATCCAAGCACACTCATAGGGAAGTCCCTCTAAATGAGTTCATTCAGACCTCGTTGTGTGATTGTACCCAGTTTACTCAAATCTTCTCTCCTATTTCAGTCTGGAAGGGAAAATAAAGCATTTTCATCTGATTCCTGTACCTGAGAAAGGCAGTGAAGTTGACCTCTATGGAAGAACAACTCTATCCCCAGCCTTGTCTTTCTTCAAGCCAAGAAGATTTGGTTACAAGCCTCCACAACAGCTTTGGGGACTGGAACAACATAACCACGTTACTGCTCCTAGCCTGATATGATGATTGCATGGGAAAGGAAAACTTTTTATGACAGGCACCAATGTTTAAGAACATGGTATAAGTTAGGGGGAGCTTTACTGATAGTGTTAGAAACATGCTCTTTGGAAAATAGGATATATCCCACATTACAAGTTCTACCTGTCTTTTGCAGCAAGTAGAAAATATCATCTAGATGTTTGACTCCTAACTCATGTTTGACTAACATGATGCAGCAGGCATCATGGTTCTTCATATATTTGACCAGTATTAGTAAGGAACCATATTCACATTACCTTTCTGGATTAGATGCTAACTTGTAACAGGATAAGGAAACCCCAAACTAAGTTTAGAAAAAAAGGTTTTGATTGGCTTTGAAAACATGTAAAGCTTCCAGTGGCATTAACATTACAGGAAAAAGCCCTGATGTATTTGCAATGTAATTTTCAGTAATTTATTTCTAAAAGTGTGAAGAAATTAAGTAACAGAAGCCACTTTCTTTCTAAACTACAGTTCTCTGCAGTCAATGTGTACATTCACATCACTGAGCAACATCCAGAATTTCCAGCCCTACTGGAAGAGATGTTAAAATACGCAGACATGCACAGTAAACTTAGAAACCCTAGAGGAATCAAAACTTGAGGTTATTTCCATGAAAGCATTAACTAACACTTCAGAAATGTGAAAGTTTCATCTTTCTTTACATCTTTTTCAAACACTGAAATTCAGAACAAAGTAAATCTTACATTTGAATGTGCAAATAGTTATGCATCGGCACAGAAAATACAAATATTCAGTATTGCATCTTGCTTTCAGCAATAAGGCAGCAAAGATACAGGGTATGAGGGAAAAAAATCAAATGCTTAATGATGCAAGACTCAGGAGGGAGGATGGGGAAAGCTAGCTAATGCCAAGATCATCTTTCTCTCATGAGGATATGTAGGTAAAAAATGATTACTGCTGTTTCATTATAAAGACAAAAGGCTAAAAGAGATGGTCTCCTGTTATCAATAGTCTCTTCCATTCATTGCAGCCTCCAGCAGTTTTAATTAACATGTTAGTCTTCTGCAGCTTATCATTTTCTAATGTCAGATTATTTCCACATGTGATATTTCTTATTCAAGTGAGAAGTCATTTGTGTCTTAAAAAAATACGCTGTGGAAAATGCAGTGGAGATAAAGTCATGTAGCAGAAAGGATACAGTAATAAAATACTGGGTATCACTGGCAAGTGATCTATGAATACCTATATATCAGACTAGCAAGGAAATGGCTTTAAGTAGTATAATCAAAATCTTGCCAGCAGCAAACAGAAGAACACCCCTCCTCTCTATGAGATAATTTGCCTGGAGAAGGAAAAGGAAATATTCCTGTAAGCAAAGGTGCCACTGAAAATCTCCTCAGCACAAGGGGAGGAGATCTGGCTTCTGTTCATGGCTTTCCATTAAATTATCTTGTTAAACTCAGTATCTCAATCCTTATCACACAGATGGCTCTAGGCCCTGGGTCTAAAGAACATAAAGATTGCCTCATGCTCCAAGAGAGATCTGCTTCACTCACAGCACAACTTCAGCCATAAAAGCAAACCTTATCTCTTCAACGCAGAGCTTTCCCAGGACTTGTCACCAGGCAGCAGGGTGAGTCCCACAGGAGCAAAGTGCGAGAAGAGATCTTCCCCATCATCTTCTGTTCTAATGTGGTGGGGGCAATGTGATTGCGAGAAATAAATGGAGCAAGTTGGTCACTTAACAGTTGCAGAGCACTCTGCTGTATATCAAGTTCCTCCACACGGGAGCAGGCTGTGAGAGGACATGACCCACACCAGCACACTTGAGCTCAGTGCTTGCAAGAAGTCATAGCACAGTGATGGAGAGTGTCTAAAGGGAAGGCAGAAAAGGACAGGAACGGAGCCAGAGGTACAGGGAAGAAACAGCTGGTGGCTGAGAGGAGGGAAATCCAGTACAGCTTGGAGGTATTGCCAAGTGCAGATTAGAAAGGCAACCAGCAGGTTGAGCTGGACACAAATAATCACTTCTAACAGACTTATTGCAATTAGTACACATGTTGCTGTCTGTGAGCTCCTCCACTTGTACGCTTCCCAGTTCTTTCCTATCCCCAGCACACTATGCATCATAAAGGATCATGTCAGCCAGCAGAGAGGAATTGGCTTCATTACCAAGGTCTTTGGTGCTGGATCAACTCATTAGAAAAAGGTGGGCAAACTAGAGGTTGTTCAGAGAAGAGCAGCATAAAATTGAGGCAGATGGAGGAGGACTAACTTATTAGAGAAGATTAAAAGATCTCAATCTGCATAGTTTGGTTCAGTCACAATGTCAAGGCAGCACAGACAGATTTTTTAGGGCATAAAAATGAAAAATGGGTACTTCGATAGTAAAAAATGTTGAACAAGAATGAGAAAGGTGAAAATAAAGAGGCAAGAAATTATGGTCGATTCTGAGTTAGTTTGTACAGAACAAGGTTTTTGTATATTGTAAGAATGTTTAACAAGTTCCGCACAGTATGCTGATGATGAATTTGGCCTTCAGGAAAGCTGAGATGAAGATTTGTTTTAACACTGCATAGAAAAGTCTTTAAGTTAGTTGGTAAAATAGTAGCTGAACATATACATATAGATCTCTTCCATGCAAAGAAAACTCCCATACACGTCTGGAGGCATCCAAGCTGAAGCATAAAACTGTTCTCTGACAGTCTCAACATTCTACCTCTCAGTTGAGGTTTGGCTTCGTGCCTTCCTGTCTGCTTCTATTCAACAGTTCAAGGTGAGCATCAAATAAAAATTCCACTCCCTGCATTTCTTGTTCAGTTTATGAGGACCTGGATCAAAGCCTTTTAAAACAAAGGGAAAAGCTCCCATCACTTTGAGAGTTTCAGTTTGGCTCTAAGGCTGTTTCTCTAATTGAACAATGTTGAGATGAATACTGGAATTATTCAACAGTTTGGATTTTTCCTGGAGGTCAGGGCGCCATGGCACAGTAAGAATCCCAATCTCTGCCAACTCCACTTTTAACATTAAAATCTCAGACAAATGATTTGGAAATGATTACAAGAAGCCAGCCCTTAGAAAATATCTCGAATTCATGGCAAGCCTGCATTATCAAGTATTCATTTTTAGCGCATCTATTCTATTTAAGAACATCACCGAGAGTTTATGGGTCTTTTTTTGCAGAAAGGATGGCTACTTTGCTTTTCCGTTTATAAATGGAGAGCATTTATTGAGCTTTTAGCAAACTGCTGGCATTAAAACACTGCAGCATGCATCATATATCATAAAATGTGTGATCAAAGGAGACCGGCTCTTACTAAAGTTTCTTTTCTTCTAATCTTCCTTCCTCAGGCAAAAACCTGCATGAATAGATAAGGTAGTCCCAGGAGATGGATGAAACTTTGATACCAAAGATAATGTCCCTTGCACTGATGTTCATTCAGGTTTCTCAAAATTTATACATTGTGATTAAAGGAAAACAAAGCCTTACTTTCTTCCAATATCCAAGTGTATTTTGCTAACATACAATAGTAGAATTGTTTCGTTTTGTTTTAATGTAAGAAAAACTTCATTACCAAATCCTGAAATGTTTTATAGTGGAAAAAAATCATGTAGAGTTGGGAAATAACCTTGTTTTGCAATGTGCACAAAGATGAGCTGGAATAATATGCAAAGCAGCAAGGATGGTCACTGTAATAAATTTTAACATACAGCCTAAAGCCCCACTATGAACAAATGTTCATAAAACATCTGATGTTCTCAACAGAGGCGGCCAAGGTGCTCTTCTTGCTGTTTGCTGAGGACTAAGAAGATGAACATTATAGACATTTCTTTACTTCCCTGTGGCTTTAAGAGATCTAAACATTAGGCCAGAAACTGTAAGGACGTATTTTGAGAAGCAGCTGGAAGATTTAACGCTCTTTTAAAGATGGAGACTCAAGGGATGAAACCATTGGACTTCAAATCCCTGCCAGCAACTTCAACGAATAAATAAATACATGCCATTTTGCTGTTACCATATCAACCTGAGCCAAGGGTGGTATCATTTTTTCCTACATACAGACATGCAGAAAAAAAGCCACCTACTTAAAATAATTACATAATTAACTAGGTGCAAATACCTCTGTTTGTCTCATGAGTTGTACAAAATTTTTCTTGAAGTCAATTTTTTTTCTTGAAGTCAATTATTAAAAGGAATTTTTCTCCAGAAATAAAGAGAGGAGAAGAGAGGAGAGGAGAGGAGAGGAGAGGAGAGGAGAGGAGAGGAGAGGAGGGATTTTGGTCTGGGAGATTTCTGACACTGAGCAGTTCAAGGCCTGGAACGAGCCTCACAAACTCTGCACAGCGGCTCTCTATCACACACAGATATACACACAAAGGTTTTTGAATACAGATATATATATATGCACTTGTCTATCAACTAAATTACTATATCATTTCCTTGAACAAATCTGTCTCTGTCTCTCTGCATGGTGCAAACCCTGCAAGTACACTGTGAACCATGGGGAGAGAGCAGATTTCTGCTGATGTCTTCAATAGCTTTCTGGCTCAGCAGGCTTAGTCTTTGAAGGCTCATCTATATTATTTCAATAGTCTTTCCTGCACATCACCAGGCAGGCAGCAAACCCTTCTGCTAGCATGAAAGATCTGGCCTTAGTGTGGTTCTCTAAACCTTAGGTTTTGTGCAGGGACCGATGTGACTCTGGATATTGCAATAGAGCTAGATCTCATCAAGTATTTCAAATTCTGGTGAGGTGCTGAAGTACATTATGATGGGAAAAGGAAGAGAAGTGTACCTTGGGGTGGTGTTTTGGGAAAACAAAGAGCTTTTTATTTTTTGTGGGCTCAGATTAACTGGCTGCAAGGAGCTGCTTGTGTAAGAGGATTTGGACTAATTACATAAAGTATGAAAATGAAGGTGTTTAAAAAATAATAGATTTGAAAGCCAGAAGGTTAATATGTACACTGATTCTGAACCTTTCACCATCATGAATTCCCACAGAGAAAAACAGTCAGTAAAGCCCCAGTGTGATTACTTTATGGAAATGATCACTCAGCGTTGAATTGATTAAGAGTTCCCTGCTGCACTAGTGTAAAGGACTGGTGAAGTAAAGAGCAAAATCAATAATCAAGAAACCTGGTCTCATTTTTTCGTAATTAAGGAAACAGGCAGAATCTATATGTAATTGGTTGCTAGAAATCAGAAGGGTGATTGCAGCCCGCCTGTGTTCTTGGCCCTTCCAGCTAATTCCTATGCCGATGTCAAGGAATGCTTCCTCCATGCACTTGATTTAACCTGCTATTGTTTGCACTCTGCACATGCCTTTTCTTCATACACGCCATTTACAGAGCGAAGGACTTTGCAGCTCACTGAACTCATTAAGCACTGAAGTCAGAAATACGCTTCCTGTAAGCAGTCAGTGCCGTTCTGCTGGCATTTGAGTCGGCCGGTTTTGCGCCACCCATCCCACGGCGGGAACCAGGTGGCACCCAGTGCTCTGGTGGCAGAGTTGGGCCGTGTGTGATTTCATAGCTCTGCGTAACAGCGATGTCTACGAGAGGAAAACGCGTCCCTGAGGGAATGAACAGGGTCAAGAGGAGATGTGATAAAAGCCTGCTTCTTTTACAGCAGGCTGAGAAAAGCCATTTCAGCTGCCACATCAAAAGAAGAAATATGTTCCCTTTTCCAGCAGGTGCTCAGGATGAGTTCAGAGAGATGGGATGGCTGCAGCAACTCTGCAGGCAGATCCAGCCTCTGAGGGGAACGCGTAACATCAGATCTCATAGCCCATCCAGGGCAGTTCCACAGAACTTTTGAGGCAGTATTTCAAATACTAAACTAGGAGTGATATTTCAAAATCTTGAAGTTTGAGCAACGTGAAACCTACCAAGGTGTTATAAGGTGTTAAAACTATATGGCTTTTGAGATGTGCTTCACTTGTACTCCTACGCACCTTGAAAAAGAATTGAAATTACCTACTTTGATAAAGTCAATCTAAAACATGAAATAAAGGCCCAATATCTCTGCAAAAACTTGCTTTCACCAAGACTGCACTTCAAGGAAACAAAAGATTCCCACCTAGGAAGTTCTAATTCAATCAGACAAACAGCACCTACATTGCATATATTCTCAGAAGTCCATTCTGCTTTGCTCATATTGAAGTGTTTTTCCCCTTCTCGGTCTTGAGAATCAGGATCAGTTATTGAAATATCGATCCTACTTGATGAGAACCTCCTCCTCCAGCTTCAAAATTCAAAACACACTGAGTTTACAGAGCTGATTTCCCTAATGGCTCCATTCCCATAGGCAAAGACTGTGGAATAAAAATTCTGTTGCAGTGATCCACACCTTAACATAGGGTAAACATAGGGAAAGCAAGGTAATGGCAGTTCTGATGAGATGAATGCCAGCGGGGCTTGGGGAGGTGTTGTGGATGCTTTTTCACCATCTCCCATTTTTACTTTGTTTTCAAGTCATAGATGAGCAACTGCATGGTACCCAACAGGAATTAAAGCTCCTTGGAGGATGATTTCTAATGATGCTTGGAGGGGGGGGGAGGGGGGGATGAATACAGAAGTGCTCAGCTGCTTTCCCCATCTGGCTGTCACTGCAGATCTATTGCTCAAAGTAGAAACAAAAGGTACTGTACAAAACATGGTGTATTATAAAAAAAAAAGCTAAATTCCACTTTCAGTTCTGCATTGAGTCATGTTACACTAAGGCCCCATAATGGCAGCCTAATGGGATCTCCCACTGCTGGGCCATGTCTGCTCGGGGAATTCCCACAGATCAGAGGCAGTGTCCTTGATGTGGTCCCCAAGTAACAGTGGAAAATAAACAAGTATTTTTAGGATGGATTCCAAAGCTTACTGCTGTTCTAATCTTGTTTTCAAAAGTGTTCCACATTATACATTTTAAACCAAGCTGCGAAGTCATAAAGCAGCCATAAAACCAGCCATAAAGACAGAAGCTTTTAACAAGGGCGGTGTTTTCTGAAGTTGGCAGGCCCTTCACTTCCAGCTGAAATCCACCAGGTGGCTCAGAAAAGACTTGCTACACAAAAACTAAGATTTCAGGCTCCAAGGGTTAAAATGCTGACTTGTGGAATAAATAAAGCCATCTGAAAAACCACAGCATTGCTTCACCACCACTTCAACAAACCTGCTCACCGCTGGCACTTTGCTAAGAGCACGTCTTGCAAAATGCAGTTTACAAATCTGTCCTTAGTCACATAACTTCCCATTTCTAAGCTATTTACATAGAATATCATAATTGATAGAGAATACACTTTAGGACCTATATGGAGAAACCTGGGGAATTTCTCTTCTGAGAGATGTTATTTTGACTAAACAAAATATGTAAATGACTGTATAATTTCTCATATAGTTTGATTAGAATTTCAGACTGAAAAACTTCTGTAATTTGGATGTGGAACTTTTCCTTTAGAAAAGGAGGTGTTAGAGCATCTCATGAGAAGAGCAGTATTTTCCACATGCAAACCATTTAAATTAATTAAACATATGAAATATTATTTTATGGTGGTTATCAGCAGTTATGAATCATGACTTTGAATCTCAGCAACAAAAATAAAACCAACAGTGTGAGAGGGAAAGAGAATCCATCTTATTGCAAAAGCATAAGCCACAGGGTAGACAGACTGAAGGATAGATAAAGAAGGGATTCATTTGCTTGTATCTTTTGGATGACAAGTAAACTTCCTCACTTAGTGTAAGGGATGAGACAACAGAAATTTTAAGTGGGAAATAAGGCAAGAATATATCTAAAAGTTCTGAAACAGACTGCATGGATTTACATCCATCCTGGCTGATGGGTGCAGATGGAGTCATCACTTTCAATAATAGGACAGCAGCAGGAAAATCTATAATACCAATACAGAGAACAAATCGGTAGTGAATGTGAAATAGGAAGATATGCAAATTAAAAAAAAAGACAACAAACCAACCAAAAACCAAAAAACAGGCAGCAGCTGTGGCCCTTAAGGCTATTTTGTATGAAACAGAAAAAACAAAGCCTAAAAATGCCCTGAACAAGTAGAGGATAGCAGACATTCTTCAGTCTATGCTCCCTATAGCCTTCCCTTATTGTGGACAGAGAAATTCATATTATGTTTCTGGAAAATATACAAAAAAATGGCATTATTCTGAGCTCTATGGGTCCTGCTAACTTCACCAAAGCAAATATTGCTCATATTTCATCTTTTCTAGCCACAGACAAGCCCTTGCATTTATAATGAACGTGTGTTTTTATTCAAAATGTGCTTTATTGATTAGCCACTTTATTCAAGAGCATCATCAGAAACTCATCTACTTATTAATTTCAGCTGTACAAGTTATCTCAACACTTTCCCTTAGGCACCAGTTCTTCCTCAGGCATATCTGTCATTTCTGTCGAGTACCTCCAATTAATTGGCAAGAGAAACTGGGAAGAACTGAATGTGGAAAAATGTTTTTGGCATGGATTTATGAATTGCATCAGGTTATGGGAACATGGACACTGTCTGTAAGAAATAAAATACAAAATAAAATTGACTTGGGACTACATTCACTGATTCTTACTGAAGAGTTTAAAGATCAACAAAATATCACGAGCTGAGTGAGAAAACAGGATTTTTGAGTTTTCAGAATGAGATCTGTTCAGATTTCTAGAGAAGCATTCCATAAAAAGTATTCAGTTAATGAAAATGGATATTTGAAGTACGCCTTTCAGAGGTAGGCCTTGAGGAAACAGTAACATTTTTTAATGACAGCAACAAATCAGAAAGAAATGCATCTGCAGAGCTATTGCTACACGTGTGCACACAATTTACTGCAAGAGTTGTGATAACAACCATAAAAAGAAAAGCAAGGAACAGAGAGCAAAAATGGAAATGGTAGATGTTGACGACTCAGGGAAGTTTTTAAGTCAGGAAATGCTCTTCTGTATGCACCTGTATATTTTGAATAGAAACATCTACTGGATTTTTTAATTTTCAAGATCCCACTGGGGTCAAGATTATTTTTTGGAATACAGATAATTTATATTTGCATAAAGTGGATCTAGGATGTCACAGCTTGGAGGCCTAAATTACGGCAGCATAGGAAGGTGGCCCTCTAAAGCACTTGATGGATGCAAAAATGTAAGGCAGTTGACAGCTGGATAACAATCTTTCTCTTGTGCAGTATCATTGTATTATCACCAGCTGCTTTGTGAAGTAGCTGTTAGGAATGGCAGTGCATTGCAAATGTTGTACCACTTCTCAGGCTGTTAACCCTCTGAATTGCTTGCTTATTTGTGACCCAGTAAGCACTAGAACATGCTGTTTTGAGAATAAAATCAGTAAGATCACTCAATTGATCTATAATTGTGAATATTCTTCCAATGAATCCAGGAAGTTAGGAAAAAGGAAAGCAAAATAACAAAAAAGCCTCTTATAAGTCTCATAATCACTTTTTTCACTATTTAATACAGGTTCCAGCAGCTCTCATTCCAGAACCTCATTCCTCAAAATCTTTTCCTTCTTTCAAAAATCAAATTTGAACATAACTGATTGATTGAGAAGATGTGAGCAACATCTCCAAGGAGACACTCATGATCACCCAGGACAGTAGCCTACCCCCACCACCAACCCATACCTTCAAGTCGAAGGCAGTTTTGTACTTGTGCCATCAAACCTCCACCTGATCAGCAGCTGCTCCCAACTGCTTAAGTGCAGAAGTAGCAGATGCACAGAGGATTTTATTGCCATCATCTTCTTTAACATCATAATTTGCTTCCTTAAAGTTACATTTCTTTAGTAAATACAACACAGCAATGACCTGAAATTAAACCAACTTCACATTCCTACATTTATTTCCATGAAAGAAACCCTAATTATTCCCAGAGAATAAATTCACTAAGGAAGCACTCCATAAATCTGCTTCTGTAACTAGCCCACGTTACTTGTTACCATTAAACACATACTTTCCCTTTGATAAACAAAATATTATTAGCAATGCCTACACTTCCAGACACCAAATGAACAGGTAAAGCATTCAAGCTATTTGTCTTTCTTATGAAAAATACTCTGGTGCTTCCTTTGGCTCTTGCAGTAATTCAGTAACATTTACATTTACAACACACAACACATTAGCACTCCCATAAGCCAGAGAACTCTGTGTTTAATTTGTTAGAAAACTGTCAAATTACAGTGTCACATTAGATACTGTCCCCCCCACAGCATTTTAAATCAAGTCTAGTAAGGATTTTGCTTAAAAGAAACACACACTCAGCCATTACTTCTTAATATGACAGGACCCCAGGCCAGCACTTTGAATGAGGTATGCCTTTCTCAAAAGCAAAAGCCCTGCCTAAACCAAAATACCTGTAAAATCAAGCTTTATTAGAACATAAATCACAATAATTTACTTATGAAGTAGGGCGATTTCAAGAGCATCTAGGTTAGGAAAAAAAAATGGTTTCCAGACAGCACTGGACTGCTCACCTGGTCTGTGCAGATGTGCAGGTGCCTCCAGGCTCAGGGAAGGCCTTGCCCAGGACAGCTGTCTTGTCAAAACTACTTGCAGGTGAACTTCCTACAGCTAAAGGCTGCTTTCTTTCATGGGAATTTTTTTTTTCCCTTTAAGATTTCTGATTCGTAATATCAAAAACAATACATGCAGGGAAAGGATCTGGGGGTAATGGTTGCTGCTTGGCTGAATGTGAGCCGGCAGGTGTCCAAGATGGCGTCCTGCCGTGGGTCAGCAGCAGTGCAGGCTGCAGGAGCTGAGCGTCCCTCTGTTCTGGCACTGGTGAGATCACACCTCGAGTGCTGTGTTCAGTTTTGGGCCCCTCACTGCAAGAAAGACATGGAGGCCCTGGAGCATGTTCAGAGAGGGGGATGGAGCTGTGAAGGGGCTGGAGAACAAGCGGAAAGAAGATGGGAGAACTGGGGTCGGTTAGTCTGGAGAAGAGAAGGCCCAGGGGAGACCATGTTGTGCTCTGTAACTCCCTGTAAGGAGGCTGTGGTGAGGTGAAAGTAGGCCTCTGCTCCTGCAGAACCAGGGATAGGGCAAGAGAGAATGGCCTCAAGTTGTGACAGAGGAGGTTCAGGTCGGGTGTTAGAAAAAAACTACTCCCCAAAGGAGCAGTCAGGCATTGGCACAGGCTGCCCAGGGAGGTGGTGGGGTCACTGTCCCTGGAGGTGTTCCAGAACCGAGGAGATGTGGCAGCTGGAGACATGGTTGGATTGGCAGCGCTGGTGGTAGGTGGGTGGTTGGACCAGGTGATCTTAGAGGTCATTTCCAACCTGAATAGTTCTATGGTTCTGTGATTGCAATACCATCGATGTATGATGATACATTTATTTATTTTATTATTATTTTTTTTCTTGTGGATTATTTGGGTTTTAAAGATTGTTTCTTGCTAGATGAAGCTAATGGAAATCCTTAAAAGCTGTAAGTTGTTTTAAACATAACGTGCTCCAAGAATATTAAATGGCATTTTGGGAACCTTCATTGAAACAATGTCATGGCAGTTGCTACATTGTATATAAGGTGTATGCGTGTACTTCCTAGTCTGCCCATACTGAGACTTCAAAGGGCTCCTCCAGCACTGGGGAAAGGCAATGAAGATATCTGGCAAAAAAAAAAAGAAAAGAAAAAAAAAAAGGAAAGAAAAAAATCTCTTTTTAAAAGGAATGTCCCAAACCACTGTAGTTCAGATAACTTAGTCCCTGAATTCCCTAGGATTGAAGTTGCAAGGTGTTTAAAGAACACAAGACTTTCCATAGCGCAGCTTTGGGGGCTTAATTCAGAAACTTGCTGGTCTGGGGAAGCGCTGGGTTTTTGAAGCTAACTTTGCAATACATGTTAGTGTGTGAATTTATAGTGAAAATTCTATAATTTAACTTTAATGAATGTTCTACTGTACAATCTGCAGTATAGCAGCATGCTATAATATTGCAAATGGCTATTCCCAAAATATAATGCTATGTCTTATTCCTACTGCATATTAGAGACAGTTTTTTTGTTTTTTTCTTTTAAAAAACCCTTGTAATTTTGCATTTATTAGAGGGAAAAGGGCCACGGGGCAGGAAAAGCTGTTTGGAGGCTGGCATTTAAGTCAAAGGCATTTTCCAAGCTGCAGCAGGCTGTTCAGTGACTGCAGCTGGCAGGTGACCAAGTAACCAATGCTTCAAGTGAACAGTGTAGCTGCAAGGAAAAACAAAACAAAACACCTGAGGATTAGACAGGAATGTGACATTCTGCTTCATAGTCTCATTCAACAACCGATTTGAATAAATATTTTAATTCTATTATTTAACATTTTAATTAAACATGTGCTTAAGAATTCAGTTGTCTAATGAAGGCCACCTGACTCTTGTCCTTGTGATTAAAAACTGCTCTTAGGTGGAAAGGATTTTGTAACAAAGCACTCTGGATACAGTTTGGTTTTGGGGTGCAGAAGAAGATAAGCTGCAATAAACACATATATAAACAACTAATTGAATTAAGCTTTTCTGTACCTCAAAGGAAGCCATTAAAAAAGTTCTCCCACTGATTTTAGTGTACATACGATTATAATACTGCCTTCTCTTTCCTATGGAGCAAACCAAGCTAGTCAGCCATGGACTTTTTCCCATTGTGTCTTCCCAATGTTGCTGATAGTGTAGAGCTCACTGGCACATGGAGCACAGAAGGCCCGAGTGCCTCTGTGCTGGCTGACTGACAAGCACAGGGAACATATAGGGTTTGCACAATCAGAGCCTCCAGGTTGGGAACGGACGGTTACACCATGGTAAAATTACTAGAACAAGATGTAACCAGTTCCATCCAAGCTATATTCTGTTTCTGCATGCTAAGGCAAAAGGAAAAACTGGAATACTGTCTCATTTGGTTTTGTTTAGAGCATTTTCAAGGGTTTTCTTCGTAGTGATTGCACCTATGCTGCCATCCTGTGCAGATTTTAGAGGAGGGGAAAGTATTTACTAGTATTACTTAGTATTTACTAAGAGGCAAATAAAAAGTAATGAAAAACCAGACATGGTTCTGAGCAGGACGGTAATTATTCCCCCTGAATTAGAAGTGAAGACTGAAGTTAACTCTGCTTTTCTCGCGTTGCCCTCATGATGATGTCAACCAGGTTTATGGTTTTAGCAACATAACTGCCAAGTTGTTACAGAGAAAGTTAGAAGGTGGAGAAATGTGATTCTAATAATTTATTCTTTGGACCCAAATTCACCACAACATTTGTCTAACTTGTGATGGAGCATAAAGAAAATTTCACTTCTGTATAAGCTTTAATACTGTTCCCTGGCTGATCAAACACTACAGCAAGAAAGAGATGGATGAAATACTCCAGCACACAAAAATGTCATCTATCACAAACACGACTGTTTGCATTTGGAAAAGCTTTCAACTTGGTCAACCTTTGATTGCTGCTTCTTTAATTGCCTTAATTGGGCACTTTCCTCTGGTGTATGTTGGTGTCTCTCCTCACTGCCAAGGTGAGAAAAGCTTGTCATCTTCCTGAGAACAAATATTTATTTTGTGCTGCCTCAGAGCACACCATTTTTGTCTGAGTTTCCTTTTCCCTTTTTTCTTTTTCCCCCTGATCCTTGATACCCATGTGGTTGATTATTTTATGCTTTTAGTTCCTACATGAGGCACAGTGGGTGAAACCCGCTTAGATCTTCATAATATGAATTAAAAAAAAAAATAAAAAATCTACTATAACTAAGGCAAAAGGTCCAAAATGGATCACACTGAAATGCAAGGCTTCCTGCCTGGAAAATAGAACTTCCAATGGAGATTGGAAAGCATAATGGTGTACGTGCAGGTCGGGCTCTTACTTTTTTGCTTTCTTTGCTCTTTGTAAAGGTATAGAATAAAAAAGTAACTTAATGTTTTACTTGCTAGGATCTTGATTTAATATTCACCTACAGGAGCCATTTCATCCTTTCACAATGAAAAGGACAGAGGAATGAATAAATAAATGGTCTTTTCTGCTCTGACCTATTATATTTTGCTGAAGGCTGCCACAGGCTTCCAATCCCTAGAAACTCTTTTCTGGGGCATTGCCAAACCTATAAGCATGTTAACTAATTAAATGTTAAAGCTTTTCTTGCAAAACAGGGACATGAAAATAAGTAACAATACGCCTTTCTTTAGGACCTTCAGTGTTATTCATCCACACTTTCTATGCTATTAGGGACTGAGGTATTTGGTTCCATTTCAAAAAACAAGTGCAAAGCCAGAAGGCAGTTTTCACTAAAATAACATTTTCTAAACATGTTTTATTTCTTCATTGTATTTTATGAAGTCTCTGCAATAATCTCTATGCTTTCAAAATGTTAAGGTGTTTCAAAATAAATTCAGCTCTAATTATTGTTTTGAATGAATATTCAGAAAGGCACAAACTCATCTCTGTGACATTAAAAATGAACCTATACGACTGGAAAGACCTCAGTCAGCTGAAATTTGTTGCCTGACTTCATTTTCTTTTCCCTAAAATTAGTCAAATGTTTTTCCCCTCTCCATATTTTCTACCTTCTTCTATTATATAATTTGTTTTTTATTTTTTTCCCTGGATAAAACCCTCCTCATCCAGTGTGCAGACATCCAAAGGAAGGCTCATGCTTTCAGTGGGAGCTGCTGGTCCTCCCGAGACACACAGCATCGCAGTGCAGCTATTGGTGCTGTGGTGGAATTGCAAATGCTGCTGTCTCAGGCTCAGAACAGACCCTGAAGGGAAGTTAAAAATGCAGTAATTTCAAGAAGTGAAGGGGAAGTGGTTGCTGCAGCGAGCCCTGTGCTGGTCTCCAGCCCTCAGCCAGCACGCCTCGGGCTCACCCAATGCATTCTGCACTGATTCTCCTCACCCGGATTCATTGCTAATGAGAGGTTGCTGGACAACTCAAATTACCAAAGGATCCCATGTCTGAGTTCAAATTCAAGATTTCAGTTACAGATTGGAGCAGATTGTTGGGGGACTCTGTACCTTTTGTCTGTCCCTTGCATCTGCAGCAAATTTCTCAGCATTCCAGGCCCACGAATTCCCATCAAATCTTGAGGGTAAAGGAAAGATCTGCTTGATGTAATCATTTACTTTTCTCCCTCTAAAACACCGACTTACTTTTCTAGAAATAGAACATTCTGCTTCACAATTTATTATTTTTATTAATTTTTGCGTGGCTTTGAGACGAATCTTTACAGTTCATCAGCACTGCTCAATTAGCTACACTGGACTGAAATAGCTGTTACCAAACACTGTGCTTTTCCTCATCTTTTGGAGGCTGTTGGAAACATATTTTTGCATAAATATTTACTACGTTTAATCATGATTTAAAAGAGAAAAAGATGCTTGCTGAGCATTTCTACTATTTTTCCCTCCCTGCCTTTGTCTGGTGCTTACCCAACCAACCTTTTCACAAAGCAGAGCACTGGGAATTGGTCCCTGTGATGAATCACCCTGTCTCACAATGCTCAAAAGCCCTTCTGTGCCATTAAATCAGCCTGATTATCTGGATTTTCTGATATATGGTTCCATGCTTCAGCTGAATATAGGTGAAGTCAATAAAGACATCTTAGATGTACTGCATCTGCGAAAGTGAGGTGGGGGATGAAGCTGGAGATACTTACATTCGTGGCTCTGAAATACAAATCTAGGAGGTTTCTGGTTCTTTTTTACAGGCAGATTGAGCAGTTCATGTTTCAGAACTGAGAGGATGAATCTTCCGGAATATAACTCTTCAGCTTATTCCTAAAATTAAGTATCCTCCCTTAAGAAAAAAGCCCTCCATATCTGTTTAAAAGATATATGTGCACTTGACTCTGAGTAATTTATCTTTTCTTCTGCTTACCATTCCATAATTTCAAAACATGTGTTCACTTAAACACTGTGGATTTGTTTGTCAGTGGAAGATGGGGTAAGAGCTTGTGCCTCTTCTTGTTTAGATTTAAAGACACACTGTGAGCAGTGTTCCTGAGATCTTCAGTACTGAACTGGAATGATTACACAATATGAAATAATAAGATTGCTCTAACTTAATTTCTCAGGTTCCTAGATGATGATTTGAAATGACAGGTTTACACCTGCAAAAGTACACAGAGCTCCAGTGGGTACACAGCACTCTGTGCTACTGGAGAGGTCAGAAGCTGTTTGCAAGGAGGAATCCAGGATCCCTCATGAGACCCAGGAAGAAGGGGAGAGGTGTTTGTCTGCAGCAAAAGTGCTCCAAGGGATGGAACACCTCCACTGCACATAGGTTGTACAGAGAGCTGGTGGTGCACCGTCCCTGCAGACAGCCCAGGTCAGGCTGAAGGGCTCTCAGCACCTGATGGAGCTGTGGGTGTTCATTGCAGGGAATGGGACCAGATGGCCTTTGAAGGTCCTTTCCAACTTAAATGAAATATTGCCTCTATTCTTTTCTCTTTGCATTAAATTAAATAAAATCACACCTGACGCATAGCAGGACATATTCTGTGTTCACACTGAAGTGCACACCTGAACTGGTCAGTCTTATTACTACTTTTACATTTTTAAATGTGGTCATACAAAACTACTGGAACCACCGAGGAAAGTGTTTTCAAGAGTGAAGGAAAATGGGCAGGTGAAGGAATTAGCTATTAACAGACGAGTCCTGAGAGGAACGTACTAATTAAAAATCTGAGGAACTACTTCAGATGAAGTGGTTTTCTTTCCAGAGTAATAAGTATTCTCTTAAGAAAACTGATGAGTAGTTGTTAAAAAGAAATACGGCTCATCTTGTTTTGTGATGTTTTTATTTCTAATACAGTCCCCTTCAAGCAATTTTCAGAAGCTTTTATATTTTATGGAACAAAGATAAAATCTCAAAATGGGCAGAAGTACAAGAAGTGATATAAAGGCAAGGATGGAGTTACTTTATGATTTTGATATATACATGAAATAGAAAAATAAATCCCCCTATTTTTCTGAGAAGGCCGTGCAGCTCAGGAGGGCATGCCATGCTCCTAATTCATATACTCCTCTCTCAGTCAGGAATTGGTGCTCACAGTGTGACCAACAAATAAATGATACTAAATCACATGTGTTCCCAGCTTTCTGCTACTTTAACAACTGAATTTCATGGAGTCCCAGGTTTCACCCATGGGGAAATGAAGGACAGAAAAGTCCAGAGGAGGAAAGCAGTGGTTCAACCTGCAGAGAAACATCCCTATGCCTGCTCCTTACAGTGTTGGACTGAGCATCATCAGAAATGCTGTTTCTGTGAGCTCCTGTTTTACCCTGTGGGGCTGAAGATGGAGAAAGAATGCCTTTTGGGAACAACACATATTTAAGCTGCAAACCACAAGAAAAAAAAAAAAAAAAAAAAAAAAAAAAACCTAAATGATGAGTCTTCTCTGATTGCAGGGCAACATCTAATGAGTATGGAGAGCTGATATGCCCAGCATTGCCAAATCCCCTTTTGGATGGTACTGTAATTTCAGCTCACGCAGATATGTTGGAAAGTGAGGCTTAACATTGTGGATCTTTGTAAAGGCAATTTCTCCCACCAGTACCCACTGTAGTACCCCATTAAATAGCAGGGGGTGGGGGTGGACCTTCTTGAAGCTATGTCAAAGCAAGCACCTTACTGTGTAATTTGCTGCATCTTGTACAGAGATCTTGACTCCAGAATGCTTATAACTGAGCACCTTGAAAAAGACATGTTAATGATGCTCTGAATTTCAAGAGAAAAAGTCCTTATCTGGGACAGAAAAACATCTCACAGGAAGATGGTGCTGAATGTGAGCAATCTCTTCTGGAAGATTATCCTGAGCTGCATAAAAGGCCAAACAGCTGCAAAGGAGAAAGAGTGAAAATATTCTTCCTTCCTCTCATGATATTTCATCTATGTGTGAGCAACCGTCACTGCATAGAGACCCTTTGATCATCTTCGCTGCCAGTTTCAAACTGGTGGGGTCAGAAAAAACTGATGTAGAAAAACTTGATGGAGAGAAACTAATTGAGGCTTTGTCTTAACCTGCAGCTACTGAATTTCGGTGATGTTTCACAGCCTTTCTTGTCTTTTCTTTAGTATGATACAACTGTGGATGAAGTAATGTGCTTTCTCCTTTTGTACGGATTATGGATAATAGCAAGAAAAATGCAGCTCCTGACATACTTTCGTCAGAGATTGAGACCAGGTGATTGACAGAACTGGTAACTGCAATCAGAAATTACATACTGCAAATGAGGTTTTTGCCTGGTTTTACATATCACTAGGGCCATTATTCACTGGAGAAAAATCCCAATGAATGTATGATGCGAGTATTGAGACAAAGAAGAAATTGAAAATAAAAACCTTTGAGAAGCATAAGCAGAAAGACAAACAGCTTTGAAAGGAGATTGGCAAACTTCATCACAGTTTATTTTCCAAGTGAGCTCTGTGTATCTTTCTTAAAGTAATAACTGATATACAAGACAAAACAAGAATAACAATAACAATAGCAGCTAGAATAATGAACATTCTCTATTGTACCTCAAATGAGGAAGTGTGCTTTTTTAAAAGAAAGCTACATTAAAAAATACTGTCATTACATTCTGTTTTTATGAATAAATGGAGTAATGGGAAAAATTACCATAATTTAGGAAAGAGAGATAAGGATAGAGAAGGGACTGAACAATTCAAAATCCAGCTTGGTTAATGGCTGAATGTGTGACAAAGGAACTGAAGGGGCAAAGGAACTGAAGGTCTCTTGCTAGCCCTGAGCTGCTTTTTGACACAAAGCAGATCGATGGGGAAATGTACTGTTCCACAGAAAAAAATTGCTTTTCAGGAGGATAAATAGAAAATTGCCGAAACAACGTATGGTTCACATTAATTAACTGTGGAGCAGATGCTCCATACAGGTGTGTCTGATACAGTAATGGGGTTGGGTGTCCACTGAAGTGACACCAGTGGCCTTGGTCTGCAAGCAAAACGTTTTGGACCTTTCTGAAGCTGCTGGCACTGGATGTCCTCAAACCCAGATCTTCAGTCTGACATAGACCTGGGGTATATAAAACAAGCACCAATTCTTTTGTGATTGATGGAACTGATTGTGAGGGATGGGATTGGTGGTTATTGCCAACCTGCTCTGTGAATCTTTGGGCAAATTGAGATCCCACTGAGATCTGAGAAGCTCCCTGTAGCTTAAATACATCCATACTTAACAAAAAAGGCTTTGTTTTTAAGTCTGGACATGCATTCAGATATAGGATATTCTTACAGTTTCCAGTCTTGTGATTTCTGCTTTGAGGTTAAGAAGATGTTGTAACGTAACACTGATTTTGGTTGTCTCTCTGATATTCTTGGATTTCCTTTTTGTACCATAGGTCAGTTCAGTCTAACTCCATTTTGTATTTAGATTAAAAGGGACGGTTCATGTGAAAAACCAAAAAAAACAGACCTGAAACAAAGTGAAAGGAACAAAACTGTGAATTCTACTTTATATTTGTCCCTTGTCACAGCCTGCATTTTGGACCTTGTGCTGGGCTATCGCACCTAACTGCCTCCAGCATCATTACAGTGAGACATGAGCAGAGCTACGTGCTGGTGGCCTCTGTGCCAAACGCTCCAAGGCACAAGTGAGTGTCTGAGTCCATTAGAGCTGTGAGCCACGCACCCATAGAATTATTCTGTCTGTGGTCATAAACTTCACCAGTGTTCCAGAGCTGAGAAATGACTGTTACTTTTACCTGTATACTTGGCAGAAATACCACGGTGGATATAAAACATTTAGACATGATCTCCAGCAAGCAGTAAAGTCCCACAGATTTTATTGATATAGATGCTGCCTCCAAGACAGCCTCCGGGTTTGGAAGTCCTTTCTGGTCATTATTTTTTAATTTTCCTTCAATCTTTCTTTAATTTTAAGATGACACATCACCTGCTTTTCTTTGTGAAGAATGGCCCAGCTGAAGTGTGGGCTTTGGGCCTCGCTGCAGGATTCACATCACCTACTCCCAGATATCCAGGTTTGGGTGTCCACTACAGACACAGTGTGACCTTGCTCAGGTTTTTCCATGCAACCACCCTATGTAGAAGCCCAGATGCTTCCTTACAGAATCCGTAAGCTCACAAAGCTATGACAATACAGATCAACAGTAAGAACATAGGCCATGTGCAGAGTAGCTAAAGTCTGTCACTGTATGTGTGCCAGAGCTGGGGGATGCACCTTTGTGTAATTTATGAACTTTTAAGCCCTTGAACATACAACCTTAAATACGCAGTAGCTTGTCTCGTGCATGGGTGGATATAAACAAGTTGCTTCTTTTCTTGTTTTCTCTGTCACAGTTACTTCCAAGTTGTGCTTTCAGTTTTAACATATGCATGGTAAAACTGTATGTTCGTTTCTAAGGCTTTCTTTTTGTTTGATGAGAATTTTGGAAGCTATTATTGAATGGTTAAAACAAGTCCATGCCACATGTTTGTCATTAGATCTAAACTACTGTATGCTATGGTTATTAAATGTGAAAAAATCATGCTTATTCACATATTACTGTCTTAGTGGCTATTCTGGATCTTGCAAACTCCTTGCATTTTATTTATTGGGAACAGCTTAACGGAAATGATAGCTGCCAATAAGCTGCATGCTTTCCAGCTACAGATCTTGGAGTTCCTGCATGGTCTTTCTGAGACTTAGGATAACTGAGCCTCGGACTTTCTGCAAGGCATTGTTTGCTGCTGATACCAGCAGTGGGGAGATCCCAGCAGCTGTTCACTGTGGCAGATCTTTAACCTGAGAACTGCAATTTAGAGTTTGAATGGCAGGTTTAAGTGACTGAGTGAGACTCAGACTGTGGCTCAACTGATACAGACAAGCTGTGTGTTCATCATTGCAGTTCAAGATAAAGATTGCCCCTTTAATACATACCATTATTTTTCCTGTGAAATACTGCCCTGATGGTCTCTGTTCTATACCTGCATTAGGGAATCAATCACAGCCCTTAATGCTAGTGAATTAAGTCTATATGAATAGCTTGTTCACTTCTCACTAGCTTTCATTCATGTGGTAATTTGCCTTCCTCCTTTTAGGCTGTTCTGCTCAGCCACCTCCTTTCCATGTATCTTCCGAGCAGTTTTCCCTTTAACTCCCCCCATCTTTTTCCCCATAGTCTTTATTCATTGTGCAGTGCTGACTGTACTTCATTAATAAATGTTCCACA
The DNA here is from genome assembly GCF_019232065.1 of Centrocercus urophasianus. Taxonomy (NCBI): domain Eukaryota; kingdom Metazoa; phylum Chordata; class Aves; order Galliformes; family Phasianidae; genus Centrocercus; species Centrocercus urophasianus. The sequence goes on from NW_024884822.1 coordinate 12,783,787, forward strand.
CAATGTCCCTCTTTGCACAATACAAAATTACTGTTAATCAGTCTGTCAGTGATACTCATTACTCATAAACAGATGCATGGCACAGCACTGAAAACAGACAATCTGTCTTGCTCTTACTTAAAATCCTTCTAGATCTTAAACAGAAGCCAAGGAACAGCTCAGCATGCTCCATGCTTTGACAAACAAGAAAAAAGGAAAAATGGATCATCATAGGCCCTATAGGAATTTTCCGTTTGGAAGCCATATCCGAGTGTTGACGATAAATAATGTGCAGTGGTCAGGATAGGAGGAAAAATACTCATTTCTTTATTTTGATACATCCTTACCTTCTAATATTCAGCAACTATGACTACTGGACTTCCCTTTCCATGCCTTCAGCTGTTCTGAAGCACAGTTATGATAAAAAGGAGGATTATGAAATGGTGGGATTAGAAAGCAGAACAAAGACAGACGTTAACAGCGGTACCCAAAGAAAATCAAAGAGAAACAAAGGCATTGTGGAAGCTTTGCACCACTAGCTCATTTTCTCCATCTTGTAATTGCTTTGTCTATCTCATTTGTTAAATCACTGCTCATATAAATGTTATGCTTTTATGTGAGTTATAACTTTTACTGTGTAAAAGCTATACTCTAGAATTGCTAATGCTTGGATTCATTAACAGTAACAGGGAAAGTTTTATTCACTCACAAATGGAATTGCACAGCTAGAAAGGGATCATTTCTTATGGGCAACTTTGTGGTAAAGACTTCACATACAAATTTTTAGAGTTGGAATTAGATTAACTTCCTTCTAACAAAGAGGCACCGTGCTAAATTTAACATTGGTTCTCTTCATGAGCATTAGAGAATAAATAATAATAATAAATCTCCGTGTTCTTGAAGCAAAAACTTTGCATTTTAAGGTTTCAAGTAGGCATGTATTTGAATCTTAAAATCTATTCTTAGTGAACAATCTCCACATACAAATCTCAATCACCTACCTGTAAGGTTCATAGTGATTGATAACATCAATGAACCAAGCCTTGATGAACTTTGGTCTTCCAAGTTCTCCAGCTGGCAGATATGGAGTCAAGGTCGTATCCATTCCCTGCTTCTTGCATTCTGTTTCTCCTCAGAACCACTGGTGAGGAGTCCTGCATTACTTCTTCACATGGGGATAATGCATGGAGATGCAGAAAAAGGCCGTGCTATCTCCGATAATAAAGTGACCTGCAGATTTTTTGTTTTACAAGTTAAAGAAGGATTTGGTTTGTCTGAATGGTGGTAAGGGTGTTGGAAACTGAAAAGAGATACAGAGGATTTCAAGAACACTGTTGTTTGGTCAAATGTTTATCATTAAATGTGAACGAAGACTCAGCTCTGGTAACTGAATTAACGTCTCTGTTTCAAATGCATTTGTTTTGCTTAGAAGAGGTGTGATGCATAAGGCTATTCACTAAACTGATGGATGAAAAGAGGAAAATTTTTAAGTGGATTAGTGTGAAGTTCTAATCTTTGCATGCGTGCAGGCATAAATTTAATAATGAGCAAATTAATGTTTTATGCAGTGAGTTGCGTGATCTTTACCAGTGGAATAAAAAGTTACTAATGTTAGTGCTGAAGAATCGATGTTGAAAATTGAAGAACATGATAAAAATAATCTACTTTAATATTTCTCCGTTTTTGCTTAACTATTGTAAATCAGTTCGTTGTAAATCCTGCTCAATTGGATCCATAACAAATAAAGACACCTTTTAATAAATAAAGAATATTGCTGGAGGCCTCCAGAGGAGTTACCTGAAGATTATGAACTCTTAAGCAAACACTTCTATGTGGATGGAATCTTCCTGATATGGGTACTGTTAATTCTCAAGCATTAGGAAGATTCTAGGAAAAGAAAACAAAGGAGAACAACAACAAAAATGAAACCAGCATTCTCATCCAAGTGCTTTATTAGCTTTATGGGAATATTTTATGGATGCTTGTCTACAGATCTGAAGGACAATTCCCCTTCATTCCGCTTGAAAGGAACTTTCTATTCCTTTAAAGTACAGTATTGGAATCAATTGCTCTGTGTTAAAAAATACACATTGCCATTATACAGGCTGTCTTCACAGATGAAGTTTTGGATTCTGACAGTTTGGCTCTCCACTGAACTTACCTATGGCAACATCTCCCTGCCACTTCCAATAATCTCTCTTCCCCTCAAAAGAAACGGGTTAGTTTATATATATATATATATATATATATATATATATATATAAGCTATATATATATATGTATATATATATAAACTATATATATATATAAAAACTATATATATATAAACTATATATATATATATAAACTATATATATATATATAAACTTTGCCAATATATTAATTCGTATTCCTAGACTTACTTCTGTTACCATGTGATTGCATTTATTCATAAGACTCAATAGTTTTCTCTTTTCCTTACAAAAATGTCTCCATTCCTCTGTATCAACAAATAGAAACTGAAATTTAAATATTAAATTCTAGATTGATTCAATTTTACTAGTCTCACATTTTGATAATACAGATTTTTCTCAAAGACCATCCCCTCATGAGTTGAATGCCCTCATAAGTCACAATAGATCTGTCCCTGGCCATTTCATACACATTTTTTTTACCTAATTTCAACCAGATTGCTGTCTACAAAATCAAAAGTCCTCCTTGAACGTCTCAAAGGGTGCAAGAAATGGCTCTGACCTGCAGAACGATAGAAATGAGATTTAGATTTATTTCAGACAGGTTTTTCTGGGGAGGTTTAATCCAGGAAATGATGGCACCCGGATTCTGTGGTTTACATATTTAAGTAAAATTAATAAATATATATAGTTCACTCAATTCAGGCCTGAATAACAAGAGGAAAAGAGATTAGAAAAGCTTCTTTGTATGGAACAGAGGAATCAGCTAGATTTCATGCTGAAAATATATACTCTCAGTAATTCTCACATACAGAGTAGTAAGCGCTGAGCAGGCTATATACACATATCTGTGTGCAGGTGTTTTATATGTGAAGGAAAACAAGTGGGCTCAGACCGAATGCTGAAGTGCTCACTGGGTGTAACACGTTTTTAGAGCTGTCCTAGCTTCTGCATCGATATCATTACTGTGCTCCGTGGAGTGTATTGCTGGAGAGCTGAGAACCACAGCAGCGCGTGTGAGGAGCAGTAACAAACAGTGCCTGTGCCATTCCAGAGCTGTGCTGCTCAGTGCAGAGAGCTCAGAATGAGCTGTGAGTGGAAAGAAGTTGATTGAAATGTCAAAGAGCTCAGAGCCCCATGGAGCTCCCGCAGAAGAGACTCTCAGCAGAGGATCGGTTTGACAAAGGAGTCCTGCTGTGTGAAATTTGCAGCTATACCTTGCGATGAGTAACCATGTGTTAGATTCGCCAGCATTCATCTTGCTGCTCAGATTGTGAGACATTAGCAGGGAAAATTGCTCTAAAGCCAAACTGCCAAACGGCAAGTCTATTAAAATCAACATACTTACATGGAAAGATTATTTTATTTTATAATCTTGGAAGTCCACGCAGGAAAAGGGCTGTGGTTGTGAACTGGAGATAAGAAATCCATACACAAAATAAAGGTGCACATACAGGGGAAGGCACAGACATTATGTGAAGCAGGAAAAAACCTGACTGTGCTGAAGTCTTTGGGATTTGTGATGCAAGCAATAAAACTAAATATCTGGTAATACACTGAGTCTAATTTCTGAAGAAGTAAAACAGTTGATGCCCAACTTTGCTGCAGTGACCCTAAATAATGCAACAAACTGGAGTTTGATTTCTGGCTGAACGTACTCCTTGCTGTGATTTTAAAATATGTTTTCTTAGCTTCCTTTTATGTAAAATATAGAAGCAATATTGACATGGATCTAATAAGCAATACAAACATGCATATTTATTTTCTTGCATGGTGGTTGATTGAGCTTTGCAGCCAGGAAATAGTTGGGTGCACTGAGAAGCTGGAATCACACCTTGCATTCAGCTTGTCTCTGATTTACAGAGAATGATGAATTCAGTACTTCTAAAAGGATTATGTTCATTTTTTCTTTGTTTGGGGCTTTCCCCACCACTATTTACCAAGTCTTTATAGTGGGAAGTGTAGTAGTTCTACTTCCAACAAGGACAGAAAAATCTGTTCACAAAGAAGGTGTCATCCATGAGGACAGGGTATAGGTCTTCAGAGCTAGAGAAGCAGGGTACATGCAATATCAGTGCACGAAGTGTTTAGTGATTGGAGGAGAATGGGCTTCATCGGCATCTTTTCTTCTCTAATAGGTTCGTTTTAAAGACAGGAGAAACAATGAGACGGTTGGGCACTCCAGAAAGGCTCCCTGTCAGCCCCATTCAGTAGAGATAATCCCTCACGGAAACAACTAGCTGAACTAGCTATGTGAGAAGAGATGCTGAACAGTGGTGAATTTTTCTCTTTTGTAGCACTGGTGCTGCATTGCAACAAACCTTGTAAATCGTTAAATGTAAGAGGATGTAGGAAGGAAAGCATGGTCGGGGAAGCAAGTAAAGTGGGGTGTGTAGCAGGAGAGGGTATAAATGAAGTGCATTTCCATATTTGCCTGTGGCTGACAAAGAGGCAGCTGGGGCTCTCAGTTGCTTGGAGCAAAACATGTACATGACTTCATGATAATCCAAGTTAGGGTGAAGCAGAAATTTTCTATAAATTCATCTCTCTCGAGTCAGGCTGTGGGCTTTCCAACGTTATTCCATCAGTAGCAAAATTCATTACCAACTTGACTGCTCAAGCTGCAAGCTGTCACCATAACGAATTGTTCTTCACTTGGCACCTCTGCAACAAGTGTTCTGGAGGAATGAACTACGATGTTTTTGTGGTATCAATTTGGCATTCAAGGAAAACTTGATAACAACTTAGTATACAGAAGGAAAGTGTCTGTCACAGAAATAAAAATGTGAATTACAAATGCAGAGGCTAACTGTAAATGTTTAGCTTTGCTCTTGCTAGTATATAGGTAAAAAACCCTATGGCACTGCAGATTATACTGGCATCTTGTTGGGAACTTAGAGCTCACATTTGGTCTGGGTAAAATGCAGAAAACATTAATTAATCTTTTAATATATAGAAATATTCCCGTCCAGAGCACTCATCCCAACAAACAGTTCCACATCTTCAAACCTTGCCAAAATTCACTTCAATCAAATGAATGCTTTCGTGTGGCAGGAGAGATGGATTTTAGTAAAGTATGAAAACATGAAGTGGAAGACAATGGTTATATATTTCTGGACACATTCTTTTATTTTCTCTGTTTAATCTGCTTTTAAATGCTTCTAAACAAAACTGAAATATACTTGCCTCCCCTTTGCCTTCACATTACTGTTACCAGCAAGCTTCTCTAAGGTTTGAGCTTAGCTTGGCTCTGCAACATGCCCCAGTTTGGATGCCTTTCTGAAGTCATCAAAGCATCCTGGATCAGCCAAAATTTGCTTGAGAACTCTTGAAAAAGCTGTCTCAGGAGCTTTCAAAAGTTTCTGGCTTCCAGTCACACTGGAAATGCCATGGAAACAACACTTGTAGCAGTCCGGTTCCTGGCTCGGCATTTGGAAGGAAAGGAAAAAAATGACAAATTGAAAAAAAAATAAAAATTCAAACTCAGTGAATATTTAAGTGTGGTTTTAAGGAAATTCTGGTAGTTCTGCATTTAGTCAAATCTGGTTCTTCTTTTCTTTTTTCCCTTTGTTTTCAAGTGCCCACGCTGTGTTATTCTACTTCAGATTTGGAATTTCGAAAGTGCTCAGTGCTGCCCTAAATCTGTTTTCTTTAAAGCCAGTGGGAAGAGTCTGTGTTTCAGTGTGAGATGAATATTTTTCAAATGTTGCTCTGACTACACTTTTGATCAAAAGCACTTCTATCTAGTGTGTTCCTAAAGCAATGTGCACAGGTGATGGTTGTGTTTCACTGTGCTGCCTGTGAGAGGGGCAGTGAGTGGAGGGTGTTCTTTGGAAGTGGACTTATGATTTCCTAAAGCTGATAAGGATTCTGTCCCCTCTTGGCATTGAGGAGATGAGGACATGAAGACATGGCCAGTTCGTGCGCCTGATTGTCAAAGCTCCTGAGAATCTACAACTTGAGCTGAAATTCATAAAGTTGCAAGATTTTCTCAGGATTTGAGAAATAAATCTAAACTGAGAGAGTCCAAAAGGAGCTGCATTTTCAAGAAGATGAATTGTTCTAGTTGATAAGTACTGAAAGATTCTTTAACTCAGTATGAAAATTGTTCATTTCTCCACTGGAGCTTCCTTCTTCCCACACACCTTACCACTGCTGCTTGCAGAATGGAACTGGCATAATCTTCAAGCAAATCAGTGTATTCTTCACCTAGCTGTGAAATTTTTAATCTCTTCTGGGCATGAAGAAGGCAGAATCTAACAGGAATATTGTCTCTCCAAAGAACAGCAGGGTACTTCAGACTTGGCCCAACACTTGCTTACAAGAAGGGCACTGTTTGGTGCAGGATTGCCCAGGTACCTTGGCTCCAGCAAAGGTATTGTGAGGTGGTGAGCACCCTGACTTGTGTTGCTCAGGTTGGCAGCAGCTACAAACCTGTTAGAAGAAATAAGGCATCTTCTGTCTAATCGCTTTGGGAAATGCTCTGTTTTCAGGCATCATGACCCAGAAGAAGTGCTTTATGACTAGAGGATAGTTTTATGGTGTAGTGGAAAGCTAGCACTTATATAAAGGAAACACTTTTCAGTATGAGTGATTCCAACAGTGTTTGGGAGAGACTTGGATGTAATAAATTAGAGCCGTGAGTGATCTGATAAGAGTTCTGCCTGTGCACTCAGGACTGTTGCTGCAGATCAGCTGACACGGTTTACCCCCTAATTGATTTATCCTCTAAGCAAGTCCTGAGTTAGACCCTATGGTGGTATTGGTGGGCAGCCCCATACCACACACACTGTGTGGTGCATCATGACCTAAACTGCAATTCTCCATTTATACTGATCTGATTTAATGTTTACTTTTCCAATCTGAACAGTTACAAACCATTTTTTTAGTGTATGACACCCCGATCCAGCAATGACAGAAAAGATTTTACGGCAGATTGAGGCTTAAACGATTTAAATAACTTAAAGAAAACAAATATGAGTTGAAAGGAAACTCAAAGAGTCGAGGTAAAAAATGTTACATGATATATAATACCACCCAGAGGGAAGGGATGCTATTCAGAAAGATATGGACAGGCTTGGGTCCATGTCAACGTCATGTAGTTCAGCAAGGCCAAGTGCAAGGTCCTCCAGCTGGGTCGGGGCAATCTCAAGCACAGATAGAGGTTGGGTGGAGGATGGCTTGAGAGCAGCTCTGAGGAGATTTGGGGGTGTCGGTCACTGATGATTCAACGTGAGCAGGCAATGTGCCTGTCTATAGCAGGGAGGTTGAAAACAGATGATCTTAAAGATCCCTTCCAACCCAAACCCTTCAATGATTCTACGAACTGAATTATCTGAAGCATTTAGGTTTTTTGAATAATAGATAAAATCACCTAAAGTCCCTTTGCCTCACTTTCTGCCATTTCTCTTTGAGATCGGATCTGCATAACAGTTGCTTGCTCATAGGACACGCCATAATTCAGGGTTCCTTAACTGAGACCTTCATTTTATCCTGGACGAACATTCCTTCTTGCTTAATGTTGGCTGTATTCATGATTTATGAGACCCGACCTTCAGTTATCATAAGTATGTATAAAAATATGCATGTGCTTTTTTCACAGTATTTCACGTTGTTGGAGACAGTGCTACTCCTAAGTATAACGCTGGGTTCGTAGAAGGTTGACTTGTACTTTGCACACTCTTTTTTATTTATAACCTAACGAAAACTAGGCAAATAAATGCAAGTGTACGTGTGTATATTTATGTATATAAATATATATACAGAGCTTTATATGGATATATCTGCATACAACATTTGAAATTATAATTTTGAACATAAAATTTTAACATTGAATTTGCCTTCCTTTACCTTTACCTTCCTTTGGGGTCATCTTTTCCAGAAAGGTTGTATTTACTTTTGAAATACTAATTCATTTTCTCAATTGAATAAAACGTCTTGGAAACATGTATATGTAAATTTCATTGGGAAAGGTCATGACAGCTTGTCTAAATATTCAGCATGCATTTATTCCTTTTTTTTTTTCCTCTTTTTTTTCCTTTTGATCAGATAAATATCATGTGGAGTGAGAAGGAAGAAAATTAATCATTCATGTTATGATATTACAGACAATTAATTTGTGGTATGAAGTCATCCTATGTTTTGGAATCAAATCTGTTCTCTTAAAAAAGCACATTTCAGTCTTCAAAAATAATACGTGCTGTACCAGGCAAAATTCTGCTTGGCAATGTTGCATGTGTAATCTGTCTTGCACACTAGTGGCCATATGTTCTTGGAGAAATAGCAAATTCTTCTAAGCAGTTTTAGACAATTCAGGAACTGCAGTAAACATAGAATATAATTTTAACTGAAGCAATACTGAGGTGTCCAAGCTGTATCATTATGCACTATGCACACAAGAAAGACTGGAATTACTTTCTACCATATTAAAAATGAGAACTGCTAAAATTCTATGATGTGATATAATATCATGATGTGATTTGACATCATTATGCAATATCATACAGCTTCATGCATTTGATTGCATTCAGTTCAGCTGATACTGCTCAGTCATCTGATGATTTTGTAATCTCGTTCCAATACACCCCAGCTCATGAGAAGCTCTGTCCTGGAAGGCAATAAGTGAGGATGAGTCTCTAACTCCTCATATGCTGAGCTCAGATCATATGAAATACTCAGTGATGATAGGAGCTTAACACCTTGAAGGACCAAGTCCTCCATCCCACAGGTATCCAGAGCACAGAATTTCAAGCATGCTGCATCTGCAAAATAAGCACATAAAATACTCTCAAAATATAGAGGATTGAAGTTTCTCAATACTCTCAGGCTCTCTTCTGCAGTTTTTCAGTGATTAGTTATAGCAACTAGGAAGGGCATAGTGATTTACTCCGGCATAGATTCAAGAAGTGCAAATGTAAATGAATAAATAAATAAATGAAATTAAGAAAGTTAATGTAGGAACAATCCAAAAGAGCATTCATGGTAACAAGTCTATAGTACTGCATATTCTGCAAAATCTATCCTCAGGTGATGCCTCCTGGAATGTGATATAGCTTCATAAGCTGTTTTCTCTCTCTCTGTGCTGGAGACAAGGCCTACAATGCAGAATCTATTTAGGGAAGCGTCTTGACCCAATCTGGGATGGGTGATGATTGACATGGAATCTGTTTTGGTTCCGTTCTTAAAACTATGTTTGGGAGATTTGTTCAGTATGATCATTTAGAATCAAAACTCAACAAGTCCATTGTATTTTGAAAGCCTCCATGTTTCTTGTTGCTGGCAACAGAAGCACGAGATTATTCAACTTGGTAAGCTCTTTTCTAAGAAGCCTTACTTTGAGATATCTAGGACTGACCATGAGTGCAAGCTCTTTGCTCTTAGGTCTTAATCATATAATTGTTGTTATTTTTTTTTTGCAATTGACCCTCAAAAAGCACAGATCACTTTTCCTTGAAAAAACATACACTGTATGTAGCAAAATAAATAAATAAATAGATAGATAGATAAATAAATAGATAAATAAAATCTCACCATTTAGTCCGCAACTGTTTCTTTATTTATAGAAAAATACTTTTCTTTGAAACACATTTCGCTATTTTTTTCAGGCAGATTGAGTTGTTAATTGTTGGCAAACTCAGTGTGTGCTGTGTGGGTGAGTGTGTTTTCTGAAAACAGAGGTCTTATTTGAAACATTAAATTCCAAAGCAATTTGCACAGGAGAAAGAGAAATGTTCCTCAAGGAGACGAAGCTGTTGCCCCAGCAAATGTCTCAGCTGAATTAGTCACCAGGGCTATACATAAATGACCCTACTGACCAATGTGGATGAAATTCCTCCCTGTGGATGAAATTCCTTACAGACAACTGCCCTTTAACACTGAGCATGAATGGTCAGCAGGAGAAAAACTGCATTGCAAGTCCTTTCAAGCACTGAATCAAAGGAAAAAACTTTCAAATGCTTCCTCTCTTTGAAACTTACATGTAACACCTAATGGAGATGCTACAGCTTTTCTTTCATATCTGCCTTTAAAAATTTTACTCATTGATCAAGTTGGCTATCAGTATCTCTAGGTGAACTGAAAGTGAAGGTTTTGAGAGATGATAATTTATAGAGGGTGGACACAGCTTTAGAGGCTGTGGTATTCCATCATTCAGCCTCTCAAATATCAAGGAAGAAGGAGCCTACTCAGATCATAAAGATGACAGCGGCAGACAAATGTGCTCACTGTTAAAGCACAGAACCCTCAATGATGCATTTTCATGTACTGATCATAGTTGTGTAGCATGACGATTTGGATAGCAAATCAAGAAGTAATTTCTTCCATGGTCACTATAACATGGAAGTTTAAGGAATGTCCCTTGCTTCTGTTTACCAGCTGCTCTGCTGCATGGATACTGAAATCTCTGCTGTTTCACCTCATCATTCGTTATTCTGGCAGGTCCTCTTTGTGTAATTTATTCTACCCTTTACCATTTAGCTATGCAAACTGACTTTTTTTTTTTTTTTTTTTTTTTTTTCAGTGTGCACTGCTGCAAAGACAGGCAAGAGACAGAGGTCTTTTCCTTGCTGGTTTATTTCTTTCAGTGTGCCCGAGGCACGAGCAGATGGAGAACTTTTAATCGTTTTCTCAGTCTTTGTCAAAGTGGGCTGAAACATTTTTACTCTGAGCACAAGATGTCTTCTGAAGGATCACTCAAGCAGGAGCAGCAGCATGGTGGTAGAATCAGGTGGGCCTATACGAAGACATGGGCCACTCGTCTATCTCTTATGCAGCAGTGAGAGGTTTTAACCTGAAGTCAGAAGTAAACTTCTGTTGTGGTATTATTGCACAAACAGTTTGACAGCTGTCTGGCTGCACTTAAAAGACATGCTGTTCAGCACTCAAACTGAATAGAAAAGAGTACTGACTTGAAAGAATGAGAGCTACAGATGTAGGGTTCAAAGGTGCTCCAAAGTACTTTGGATAACTGGGAAGATCTGCAAACAGTGAAGGCTGTGGTACTCATCCCTTGATGAGAAAATGGCTTTACTACTAGTCATTATATGCTAATCATATTTAGTTATAAAAAGCCTGTAGTGAAAATCAGAGGACAAACTCCTAGTGCTTCATTGTAGATGTTATTTAGAGCACTGTCTTTATGCAACAAGCACAGCTGAAGAAACTGGAGCATGGAACTATGTGAGATATTATTATTTTTTTGTTAGAGGATGCTTATTGTTATCATTTGGTTTCCTTGTGAACATAAGATATTTTCATATATCACTGTTAGTATTAAGCAACTCTGACAATCAATACCACGAGACAATTTTGGAATGGCTAGATATGGAATTTCAATATTTCACTGCTAGCTAGATCAGGATGAATATTCCTGCTGGGCTCAGGACTGGTTCTTTGTTATCGTAATGGCCATTTCCAAGGTTTTTGCTCTCTGAAATTCACTTGGTTGTTTGAGAAGTGCTGGGATTTAATTCATTATGGAGTCTGAATTTTGCATTCGGCTGTGGGGGCCATTGAAAATCAATTTCTCAAAGTCTGGTATGGGATTTTGTATTGAAAGTCCAGATTTATGCTCTATTGAACCATGTCTTTTTGCAGATTAAAGGCGTAGAATAACAATTAAGTGTCTCATTTTCAATTCTGGTTGCACAGAATCTGGTTACCTCACTGAGCAGAGGTGAATGAAGCTCTAGGTAGCCCCCATTTTGTGTTCTTCAGATTCTCAAGAACTTCCTCCTGAGTTAAGACTTCAGGCCTCATGGCTGAGAGAGTATCAGGGAGAGCTCTGGTAAAATCAAGATGTAGTTGAAAATAACATTTCAGGCTGAAAAACAGAAAATAGTTTCAAATCCACTGATAGATGCAGTCTGGGATTTTATTTTTTCCATGATCAAAGTGTCCCTGATGCCTTTATATAGCTGACAACAAAGATCAAGTTAAGCACAAGAGGCAGGAAGTGTCTTTTAATCTTTCCAACAACGTTCTTGAGTCAAAGCCAGGGAGGAGCAGATCACACAGGTCCCTCTGTTGTCCCAGGGTACACAGTCTCAAGGGCTCCTCCTTCATCATGTGTTCAGGACAGCAATGAAAGATGAAATTAGCAGTCTCCAGTGGGTGCAAGAGAGTTTATACCTTAAAAAGAACTTCTTGTCATGTAAGGGTTCATCAGATGTTGCATCATCACAGTGTTGTCCTGGTCATGATTGCAAATGAAGTTCTTGTCGTCATGCCAACACATTGGGGTAAATACGTCATCTTCAGTGTATGTGCAACTACAGTGTAATGGGAAAGATATTTATGTGCAAAAAACTAAATAAGAATAATAATTAAGGAAGGCAGGAAGGAATGTAGCACTGGAGAAAACAGAATTGAAGTCACACACATGGTTGAAAGAGAGCTTCAGTAAGAAGACTTCTCATGTTTTTGTTCCTTTGGGTTTACAAAGGAGTTGATGTCTCCCTGGCAGGTGCGTGTGCTTTTCTGGAAGAAATCACAGGACAGGATTTGTAACTACCTGGATTTGTCTCTGCAAATGATGTCAGTGCTGTGGATTCTGATGGAGTTCTGAATGGGTCACTCCGTCAAATCTGGCTTTAGACACCACTGTTTAAAATCTGCCCACATCTCCTGAAAGGGGAAGACAAAGCATTATGAAACTAATCATGTAACTATTCTTTTGTGAGATTAAAAGCAAGGAGTGAAAGGCAAGGCCAGAGGGACATTCAGAATGGCTAATGCAATTTATATCTTGCTCACTCCGCTTTGCTGTCTTGCTAATTTATTTTAAGATGTTTCCTGAACCTGTCATCTAGATTTAGCATGCAATTCACCTTTCAGACAAAAAGGAATTTTCCACTGCTGCTGGAGCAGTGGGAGAGCAGATGGCTGAGAGCTGGGGAAGGCAGCAGCTCCTGGTGCAGGGCAGAGGGTCGCGTGCGACAGCATCCCCAGAGCCAGCATCCCTCTGGGGACAGGAGGGGGGGCTCCTCTCTGCTTCTGGTTCACTAATGCTTAACAAATTGTTGGAATTGCCTTGGAAAGGCATCACTTATGCCATTAAAATGAAGATAAGTATGGCTGCTTAGTGTTAACCTTGTAAAATCTCTCGTCCTGGAAAAGAAAACACATATATCATGACTCTATATGAGATGAAATTTTAGTTGGAGCACAGCAGACAAACTCAAAAATGAAGTGCTCTTCTAGAAGTGCCTCTTGGTCTTCTATGTGGTTGGAAAGCTCTTCACTAAGTTTTATTCCAAACAACACATAAGTCAGAATAACACTGGGTTACCCCCATGTGGCCCTATTTAAGTCTCACATTCCCTTGAATGCTCCACATCCTGAAGTATAATGTGGCCATGATGGAGAGCAGAGTTTTAGGAAGTGCTAATGAGAGAGACAGATTTGTTAGCCGATAACTTTTGTAACCCACTAGCATCATGTTGTGTCCCTGGGGTAAGTGATGGATTTCTCAGCTGTGCTGTGTCCTTCTGCTTCTCATCCATCCCTAATTTACACTCCCTTCCATCCAGGGCCAAACAGATGTACCAATTCTGATGCCAAATGGAAAAATTGGGTCCAAGAGGAAAGTAGAAGTGGAAAAAGCACTTGCTTGGGGAAGTGAAAAGAAACTTCTTGAGATTCTCTTCGTTGGTAATTTGTTTGCACTTAGCTTGCACTTTCTTCCTTCTTTTCCAAAGCTTTGTTTGGAGGCAAACTGAATCATCTGTTCTGTTTCCACTGTGGTGTTATTGAAGTATTCTGACCTTTTGCTTTTTCTTTTTTTCCTTTTTGGATTTATTCAAGTTTTAAAATGCTTTCACTTCAAGGACTGTGAAGCTTTACAACTTTAGTCTTTAGCAAACGAATGCATACAGAAGAACTAATGGGAAAGTACAGCTATTGCTATTAGATTGCCCCTCTGGTGCAAGATAAACTCTGCCATTTACATCTCCTCAACCATTATCTCCCTCACTTCCAGGGGAAGGTTTAGTGGGAATTATACTAGTTTTTGAGGATACCTCCTGGAGACTGAGCTCTGTTGGGTAGGAGCTTCTGTGGTGTATAATCAATGAATACAAAGATGCTATAATTATGAAATAAACCAGAGAGTTTGGCTAAGCAGGCTATAATAGCAAAAGAGAATAGATAGAGTGCTTGATTGCGTCCTGGGCTCACTACAAAACTCCAGAGGAAGGATCTCCAGAAGAAATCCTTCCCTACTGGCAGTCAGCTCTTAAATGGGTCTAGGAGAGGTGCAGCCAGGCTTCACTCCTTCCAGCAGCACAGGTGGATTGCCTTCACCTGTGCTCTGTGGCTGACTTTTTGCTCACCTCATGTGATCAATCAGAGGTTCAGGCCATGATTCAGCAGCTCTCATACAAGTGGGAAACACTTCACACCTTGAAGCTCAAATGTTCCATACCACAATGAAAAAAAAAATAATTGGAAAATGAGCCACGAAGGAAAAACACCTTGTAAACCCAATTAATTGGAAAGAAAACATAAAACGCAGGGAAGAAACTGCTTTCTGTTGGTTTTAATAAATAATAAAAATGTCTGTAATGTCTCTGTTATTTTTTTCATCTTGCAGGGAACAAACAGTGGTGGCAGATTTTTTCATCTGCTCATACACGAATAGGCTTGCCTCAATTATTTTACCTTTGAGCCACTGAACTGAGATCATTAGCTGGGTGGGAAACCACATACTCTACTTCTATGAGGAGCAGAGCAGCCAGCATCTGGGTACAGGTTAGCATGGCATCTCCTGTGATCTGCTCACCTTCCTTGTCGCTTTAACAGAGTGCATCCATGCTGTTAGCTTAATGTTGTATCACCTCTCCCCTTCTTCCAAGACAAGTTTCATTTTAATCACTGCAGAAATATTAACTGTGATAAGAGGGACTTGTAGTCTGTTAATTTCTTTCTCCGTAGTAGGTTGCCATCACTAATAAGCATTGCAGGCAGTTCATGCAGCGCTAGCTGCAGCTGCCAGCTCTTTCCCTGATAAAATCTTGTTTTAGAAACTCCAACTTAGTGAACTTTCAAGTATTTTGTAGTAAATTATCCATGTAGAGCTAGAAAGAGTTTTGATCTTTATTGCCAAAACTAAAACGTATCACACAATTATATCTTTTTAGAGGGAATTTAAGTGGGAATAAAAGTCATTTCTTATCGTGGAGATAGCTATGAAAAACTAGAGAGTGAAGGATGACTCATAACTTTAGGACGTCCATCTTCATTCTGATCCACTTTTCTACCCCACCAGCACCAAATGCCTTCATGTCCAGTGCATAATATGGTTTGGGATTAATCTAAATTTCCAAACATTTTTGATGTCTGAGGCTCTTGCTGTTTTTG
Source organism: Centrocercus urophasianus (assembly GCF_019232065.1). Classification (NCBI taxonomy): domain Eukaryota; kingdom Metazoa; phylum Chordata; class Aves; order Galliformes; family Phasianidae; genus Centrocercus; species Centrocercus urophasianus. Next base: position 12,799,293 of record NW_024884822.1, read on the forward strand.
TATTGTGGAATGAGGGAATGTCATAAAGAAATCACTTTTTTTTCATTGAAAAATACAGTTAGATTACCAAGATCAGCCTTTGTAGGTGTGAAAAGGCTATCCTGATTTTTTATTGCTACATTGGCTACATTAGTTGATATCTGTATCCAAAACCTAGTATTGAAAGCATCTTACTGGATATTAACTTGGACTTTCTTGGTAGAAATGAAGGGCACAAAAGCCTAGTAATCCTTCCTCCTTTTTCTAGTGAAGCTGCAGCATTTTCTTTCTTAGCTTTTTTTTTTTCCTCCGTTTTATTCAGCAGTTGTGGTGGAGCTGCAAGTTCTGCCCTTTAGGGCTCTGCTGAAGGCTGCGGTAGTTATGTAGTTCAGTAATATTGCTTGATACTGTATAATGAACTGTACTTTTGAGAGTAATAGCACACATTTTGTACATGATAATTCAGTTTTTATATATCTTTTGTTATAAATGAAACTATTCAACAATTTTGATCGTAAAACAGGAAGAAGAGCAACAAAAAATGACTCCACACTAAGGGGAATATGAAGTTATAAGCCTGAAATGAAAACTGTCTTGGTTAATCACTCTGCTAGAATAAATTCCAGAGCTGAAAGAAAATGAGTGAATTACAGCTTGCGTTAAAGTTTCTCTATTGTCTATTTCACATTAGTGAGATATAGCGGAACTTAATAGAGTTTGAAGCATGTTTGCAGAATACTACTGGATGTACCTAATTTAAATGAGCTTTTAAAACTTCAGTGATGCAGAGGTATATGAGAGGAACTGTACCAACTCTGTCACCTTCCTACACCCTCTCCCTGGATTAAGCACCCCTGCCTGACTCTCGTGTTTGCCTACGCATAGAGGATTAAATTTACTTTGCCTAGTCAGATGTACCATGGTCAGCTTCATTTTATAATTGAATTTTCTCTAATGCATTTTCTATGCTCATTAAGCCCCCCCCAAATTAGTGGGAGTTATCATACACTAAACTGAGCAGATGAGTAAGCGAGTGCTTGAAACACTCTGGCAGTTACTTTGGACCTCCACTAAAAGCTGATATTTTCTTTTGTTGCAGCGCCCAGGGAAGCGGAGAAGAACTACTGTGATTTGCTATTTAGATGCTATAAAATGAAAGTGAGATAAAGGCAGGTCTTTGTAGAAAATACTTTGGGTAAGAACATACTGGTTTAACGACGTTAGTCACGGCACATTTACTTATATATTTATTCTTTTCAAAGGCTTTCTGTAAACTTTGAACATAAGTACAAACACAGCAGTTACTTGTAGGAAAACAGATCATTGCACTCCATCAAAAGATAAAGCAATGAGGGATCTGCGGGTTCATCAATGACAGAGATCAGCTTTTCGGATCAGCTCTTCACATCTCCAGCAGGAGTCCACTGGGAAGTACAGAAACCATCTGCATCCTGAGCATTGCATTCAAATCTGCACGTGAGATATTTACTACAAGGTCTTCTTTGACTCTGCGCGGTATTATCAGTGATCAGGAAGCTCAGATCATGGTAGGAAGTATTGAATGTCTCATTTCAAAATCAGGCTGGAAACCTTCCCAAGGATGCATCTGCTCTTCTGATTTAGTACAGAGGATAAGAAATTGTGAGGAAAATTAAAGCTGGAGTAAACTCTACGCATCCTATATTTTGATGTTGCTGTGATAGAAAATGAATATAAAAATGGAAAAAGCTCCAATAGCTGTTCTGCTTTTAACCTTAAACTGTAACTGATGGCACAAAAGAGATCAGTCTGTATTACAGAAACAGACCTTTTTCAATAATTTTTATGTGATAGAAGTGTTACATACATTAAATACTTGCTGCACATTTTACTTCATATTCTGAAAGCCGAATTTCTGAGCTTTCAGAGGCTCTGCTACTCAGTATAGCCATGGCTACTCAATAGCAATCCAAGATACTGTACTATAAAACAGTATTTTATAGTGTACTATAAGACAATAGATCTGTGACTGATGCAATAATCTTTAGCCAGTGAACCCGAGCCTGAGGTTTGGCTTCAGTGTCCAGAAAAAAGCAGGGGAGAAGATGCATTGACAGCTCATACCTAGCTTTTCAGGCTTGCTGCCAAGGTATCATCTGAACTTGCTTTACCCACCTGCTCCGGAGAGACTTGCTCCAGGCTGGGGAGGGACTTAGGGAAAAGGTTGTGGCCAGAAAAGCAGCTGCCCTGAGGTCTTATTGCTTTGCTCTGACATGGTCTTTCCTCAGCAACACGCAAGCACTTTTCCTGAAATTCTATCTATTTCCATTGAGGACAAACTTTATTTCCCTCTCCTTACTCTTTATTTTCTCTTTTTCAATGTCCTTGACTCGTTTCTTGTTTCCTTTCCTTGAGACTGCCTTGCTCACCAGTAAATCACCTCTCTGCATCCCTGATGCTCCCTGGTTCCCTTTTCAGCCTAACCTATTAGGTGTGGCTTGGAACAAACTGATGTGCTCTCTTGGAATAGGAAATACATGAAAGATGCACTGCAGGTTGCTTAGGTGGTGGTGATTAGTGGCATAACATCAGAATTATACCCAGTAAATCCTGGAGGCTGGCTGCCCATGACTGTGCCCAGTACAACTTTGGTTATTTTCTTTGCTTTATTTTTCTGCATCATCTAGCACAGAACATTCAAAACATATCATTATAACTAAATGCTCTTTAATGCATTTGTAAAAGAAAAAAGGTTGGTTGCATGTGTTTTTGTTTTTCCTCCATCTCAGGACGAGGGCTCTTAAAATCAGTTTGTGCTCAGAATGTTCGCGATGCTGAATTAGAAGAAAATAGTCTGTGCTGTAGGAACTGTCCTGGGGAAGTGATCCAAGGAGATCACTGAGTGTAAATTTGTTGGGCTGATTGATGTAGTTTGCACTTACAGCACTGTTTTGTGCTTAATACTCTCTTAATACTACTCGTTTCTCATCCAGCTTATTTCTAAATGTTTCTGCTGCTGTTGAATTTAATGAAGTTGTGGATGGAAGTTAGTGTAGGCATGCTCTGGTTTTTATATATATATATCTTTTCCTGCAATTCAACTTTTCCCACAGTGTTACACGGCTATTTAAAACAGGAAAATGTAATTTCCCTTTTATTGCATTGACTGTGTGTAGTGGAAGGGAATTGCACTATATGTCAGACAAGTGGTATAACTAGTTACAAGTCTGTAATCAAGCTGTAGAATATTAAAGCAGTTCTATGCATTTTCCACCTCAGTGACCCCAAAAATCAGTTCAGGTTGCATGTGGTAAGTGCTGTTAGACAGAAGAGGTCCATTACAGCTTAGCTTCACAGGAACTGTTAGAGCTGTAGTCAATAAGTCAGAAAAAATTATCAGTAACAGATCTTGAAAGTGGATTATTTCTTAATGGCAGCTACAGCAACGGCACTATTGCTGCATGCAAGCTAGAATCTAATTCTGTATTTTCAGCAATACAACTCAGTAGAGAAGTGTTTTCATGAACCAAGCACCATAACCATCATTATTCTCTGTAACCCTGCCCTACTTTGTCATAGACACATAGCATGCAGTATTTTTTTAATGCAGACAATACATGAGCCAAGGCAAAGTAGGAACTCAGCATTGCAGTGTGATTTACTGGCACTTAGAAATTGTATTTTCATCTGATGCAATTTTCATTTGAACTTTAGAGCCTGCTTTTTTTCCCCTTCAATTTTGTTCTGTGATTTATCCTTAAGTCATACTTCTGCACCTTTTGGGTTCTTCCTGTGCATGTAATTCCTTTGGGAACAGCTGCAAATGAAAGGCAGATTGGATGTGCCTGCTTTCTTGTTTTTGCAACAAAGAGTGAGGCTGCACAGAAATGCTTTTATTCAGATCACCACGCTCAGAGTGCTTTTGTTTGTTTTCTTGGCTTGAAGTGCCACTTCCATTTTCACTTTTCTGCTGGAGTGAGAAAACGATGAGCGCGAATGGTAGAGCAAGGGTTGGTGTCATGGAAAAATAACTATTTATTTGCCCAAGTTGTGGAAGAGAAAACTTTCAGACACCATATCCTAGTAAGAAAATAAATCAATGAACTCTAGAATATATATTAATCACCTACATTGTAGGTCTTGCTGGTGGCTCAACATGTTTATGCTAGTAACTAGCTGCTTTATCTAAGCACCCACCGAATTCTTGTTATATTTAAGCCTGGTTCACAGTTGGGTGGGGGACGTCACAGAGGACAAATCAGGACAGAAGGGCTGGCTGTAAGCAGAACTTTCTTGATGCTCATCTCAGAATCAGCGGTTTTTGAACGAAACATCAAGAACACATTTTCCAGAATAAAAGAGCAGACCTGAAAATTGTCAGGAGAATCTCTTTGAGAAGAATCTCTTTGAGATAAATAAAATACTTTATTTATAGCAACAATAAATCTGAAACCTTCCAGCAAAACTCCATGCATGCTGGTTTTGTATCAGAACACGACATTTTGTTCTGGTCTTGAAACATGGAATGCAGAGGCTAATTCTTTTTCTGGGAAACTGCATTGCTTACAGATGGACAGAGAGAACATGTTATCCCTTGTTTAAGAGCCAGTTGGTCTGGATTTACTACTCAGGTCTCTCTGGTATTCTATTTGTCTTTCCTTTGGTGGAATCATTTGTAATTATTCCTATCTTTCCTCCAGGTGCTATAATGTTGTGTTCTTTTCACAATTTACATTTAATGTCCCATGATATCCAGAATATGTGACAAATCTTCATACTATATCTCTTCTCCTTTAAAGCTTTAACTTTCGTTTTATGTCTATGAATTGTTACACACAGAATAACCATTGTAAGATCCCTAAAAAACCTAATCTTACAATTTTTCACTTCAAGAATTTCATTTTCCAAGACACCTTTTCCTTTACATTATTTTTTTCCTCCTCTTCCCGGTTGTATCTTTTAGCTATTTAAATCCAGCTGTTCACCTTTCTCTGGTTCATAAACTTTTCTGTTTCTTTGACAAGTGAGTGCCATCATCATTTCAGAATGGATAAAATGGAAGAATTATGAATCACTACTGCAGAAATGAGTGTCAGAAAAATAGTCCTCTTGTATATTAACTTGTTTTCTAGAGCCTATGGGAATATCTAATAATAGAGGAAATGTTCTCCACTTGGTTCAGCCCAAGCATTTAGAGCCTGCCTTGCATCAGCCTGCTAAAAGCAAACCTTGGCTCTTGTGCATGCCTCATGTCCATATGGATGCAGGACTTTCTCTGTGTGTCATGGTGGCCTCTGTCCCACGCGTCTGCAGCCCTACCTGAGTGAGGTTTGAGCACAGATTGCCTGGATTTAAGGGCTCTCAGTTCCCTCTGTTAGCAATGCCTCCTGCTGCTTGGTGCTGGAAGGATTGTATCTCCAGAGAGCCTCTTCCCCTTCTCAGTGCTGTTGCTACTGCTGCCACATCCCCTTCCCACAGAAGTGCAAAGCCAAAGCTGGAAAATAGGCAGAAGGCTGCAAACTCCTCCTAATCTCCAAGTTTGGGGGCAGCATCCAGGCAGCATTCCAAATTTTCACTCATGCTGTCTGGGCAGTCTATGGGGGGATTATGACCTACTTCAAACCTTATGGACAAGTGGGCATGCTTCATCTCCTCTCGTTTCCTTCTAACATGTACCAGGAGATGGTAAGAAAAGGATCATTTTATTCTTTAATTTTGGTAGCCCATCAGACCCCTTAAAACTTCAGTCTGTAGATTTTTCACACCTGTGCTTTTACCATTTTAAAAAGAATCTGTGCGTATATTACTTAGAAAAATATTATACAAATAAAGTAGAACAGCCTTAATTAAACAATTTAGTGTTTGCCTAGTCAGTGTGATTAACTTTTCGTCCCAGTAACCCCTGAAATGATAGCGCTAACAAATAGTGCAAGGTGTTTTAAAATTAAATGAAATGTTCCTTTGATTACATTAAAGATAATGCATTTTAGAGCTATTCCTTCAGGAGCTGTTTCTCGCCCGTGACAGCACTGATCAATTTGCTGTGTCTTTCCCTCCAGGAGTAATCTTTAAATCTCCTCCAGTCATTGTTTGATCAAAGTGCATTTGCAATTGGGTGACTGGAGCAGTCTGAGTTGTCATCTAAATGTAAAGGTCCTATGGGAAAGAAAAAGAAAGAGAATGTACTTATGCTCAGGGTAATAAATTGATCTGAGTACGTGGGTAATTACACACAGGTGAAAAAAAAAAGAAAGAAAGTCTTCGAGGAAAAACTGTTCTTAAAAGTCTTGATAAAGATGTGTTTGAGCTATTATTTTTCCAGGAAAACCAAGTCATGACTTAATGCTACCTACAGGAGCTCACAGGTGAAAAATGACTCCTGGATAGCAAGACAGAATTCTCTTATCTCACAAATTATAGTTTATTCGTAGTAGGAAGAGGCCATGAAGGATTGCCAGCGTCAGTCCCATGAGATATGTAGGTTAGGTTGGGTCCCCTCCAGTACAGGCAGCCTGTTTGCTGGGGGAAGCTCTCCAGTCCCCTGAGAGGACCTGACCAGAGGAACGATAGCACTGCTGTCCTCAGCTTTAGGAGAGGTAATGCCTCATTTGTGGGTGGCATTCATTCATTTGGCAAAATTGCAGAAATATGGATTGCTTCCAGTCCAAGCAAGTGTGAGTAAGTCTGCTTTTACACTGTGCTACCTGAATTTGAGCCCAGACCCTTCTCAAATCCCATGTCAGGGAGCAGACTGATGCACTGTGTGCATTCTTACAGTGTAAATGATAGCTTTTTCTGGGCAAAAAAACATATGGTATTAGGACAAAAAAGGAAAAAAAAGTTATGCCATTTAGCCATCATATATTTTGCTGGTATGTGTAAAAACAGCTTCAACTTTGAGAGATTTTTGGCATTTCTACAATTCTACAAACAAATTATGGAAAGTGTGTTCTGAAATTATTTTCAAAACTTGAAACTCTGTCTCATGATTTGCCTTTTCTTTTTTTCTTTCTCCAAAGGTACCTGAGCACTAACCAAAATAAGGGGTTCCAAGTGGAGTGGGGGTGGAGTGGTGGGGAATCTTAATAATAGGAGTAGAACTGTGGGAAAAGGGTATAGGAAATTTGTCTTATCCCATGTTTACAGCTCATTTCCACTTTTCAACATGAGTAGAAATTACTTTTTTCTGGGTATTTCCACAGGCATTTGGAACCAAAAAAGAGCAGGAGGGAAGCAGTGATGTTGTTCTCACGCATAAGCCAGTAAAGCCAGGGAGAGAAGGAGGATGTTGGGGTATTTGGGGCAGCTGGGGCAGTTGCAGACTTGGCTTAGCAGGTTTTAAGGTAGGTCACTCTGGGAAGTTCAGAGTAAGCTCACCAGTATTCCCACTGCTGAACAATAAATGAGTAATTTTGGAATACAAATTCCTGCAGCCTCTCAGACCCCTCTCAATGCTGCTGTTGCACATGGGCAAGAGACCAGAGCATTTCATAGACAGCCACAGAGAATGAACTGCTGAAGAGCAAGAAGGATTCTTGCCTGACAGTTTCTTTTAATTCAGATGATAGTGCAAGAATATTGATGCTATCCAGAAGGCAGGATGGGATTTCCCACAGCTGCAAATCTTGATAAAAATATCAGGGGAAAAAAGAATAAAAGCAAAACAACTGAACTAGCTGTTCTCTCCCTCATATCCTTCTTGCTCTGCCTAGAAAAACACTGTAGAAAAAAGGTCTTCTATGCGGTTTGGGGACCAGGTTCAACAGGAGCATTTTCCACAACATAAGTGCCTTTGAGAGATCTTCTGGGGGTTATGATAGCACAGTCCTGATGTGAGGACATGTCAGCCTTCACTTTCCACCTATTCTGTTAGGAATCTGAGGTGACTGCCTTAAAAACCTCGAGGTGAAATGGGCTCAAATCTGTGGCTCTTAAATGATGTTGAGTAGCTGTGCCAACTCTTGGTCTCTGTTCAAGGCCGAAAGAGGCTAACGATCCATATAATATCCTGTAATATTGGAAATGTGTGTGCATATATTTGTGATTGTTCCTTAATTTTCCACTTGTCCTTTCCTTTTCCATTCCTCATTCTTTTAAATTTATTAATGAGTCAAAAAACTATGGCAGGTATTTTCAGATTAGCCAAAATCTGATCATTTATATATGTATATAAAACATTGAGTACATGATAATGTTCACACTGGTTCAATTCACTTTAATTAAAACTGCTAAAATCCTTGGTTTGAGACTTCTCGTATTGAGGCTACTGCTTCCATACACAATGAAACTTAAATGGAGCCAATTCTCCCTTTCCCACCTTCTTAAGTGGATTTGCAGCTTCAAAAGTTGTTAGAAATTAGTGGTTCCAGATGACTTGCCAGCTTCTTGTAATTCAAATGTTTCTGTAGTTTCTCAAAGTGACTTTCCTTAGTCCTGTACCTTTTAAAATGTGCTTTGGTATGTTCAGAAGGAAAGGCAGAACAATTTCATTTGTAATTGGAATTTACTTTGTGAAGGGTCATTTAAAAATATTAAATACAAAGAATATTTCATTTGGGCTGGAGCTTAATGCGTGTGAAGAAGAGCCAGAAGTGGTTCATGGATTTAGTGCCAATATATTCATTGACGAGACAAACTGTTGCTTTACGCAATCAGTTGCGTTATTTTATGTGACTGACACACATGGACTTGAATTGATAGCAAGAAGAAGAAATCAATTATTTTCCTTATTTTTAAGCCTTTCAGCTCATAGTGGTTTGAGAGCTCGGTTCACCTTGGGGGACTCTGCATAAGGATTCAGAGAGCATGAGTTTGAAATTAATGTAGAAAACTATGAAGTATTCAGCCACAAAAACTATATTACTCAGTGTAGTCACGTTCTGTAACAGATCAGCACTGGCTTATGCACCTTTTTCATACGAGATAAATCACAGCTATTAACTAAAAGATAGTTTCAATAGCTTTTAACCTGTTTAGTAATTAAGTAGAAAAAAATAAATTGCTACAATGATGTGAACGTTTAGATAGCATTTGCTGGTAAAATTCTCACATGTAGTCAGGCTGTTCTCACAGAAAAACTTAATTTCTAAAAATTAAGTGCAACATACTCAAATATGTTTAACTGTAGAAAACTTCAGTCCCTGTTCCTCACTGTATGCATCATATCCATCCTTATTAACATTTCAATCCAAGCTGTGAGTTAGAGAATCATTTTGGAGTTTAATTTTTCCTCATTTTTTGAGATTATGTACTTAAAGGCTCTTTGCATGGACATCAATGTAATCATGCTGTTTACAGAATTCTGGTGTTATCTGCCAGGACAGGAGTTTTCTTTCTCCTTTCAAACCACAATCCCCATCCTCACTCCTCTGGCACTGGACCACAATCCTGCAATGCAAGGCAGGTAGCGACTCCCCCATTAAGGGAACCAGGAAGAGCATCAAAATTTTAGCTGTAATTAATCTATTTTTGTAGCATATTCTATTCTATATTCTATTATTCTATTATTAGTAGCAATCACTGACATTAAATATTACAGTGAAATGTCAGCAATGCACTTTTTTGGGGGAAGAGGAGAGAATTAAAAATATATTAGGGTAAAGTAAGGCAGTTTGAGCTGGTATGAGTTATACAATTACTTCAAAGCACAAAGGACTTCCCAGCAATAGTGCATATTGAACAGGACATGAGAATGGAATTTAAGATGCCAAATAAAAGCCTTTAACAACTCCTTGTAGTTTCATTTTGAATTTACAGACAGTCTAAGGGATGAGAAGTTAAGCAGTATTAGGGCTGTAGCTTGACAGATACTGAGGATCTGAAATCTAAAGCTTGAAGTTCCCATAAATCTTTCTATTAATCTCTTTGACAAGTTCCAGAAATCCAGGCAATAGGATCTGCTGTTATTTATGTGCTACCTGACAGTAGGTAATAAAAGTGTCCTACTTTCTTGGAGGTATGTAAAAATGTAAACTGTTTTGAGACCTCTCTAATTTACACATTAGATTTTCTGATGTATATTTCACTTTTCTACATTTTCGTTAAACGAGCGTTATTGCCTGAAGGGAGAAAAACGCCTGTAAAATCTTACAAGGCTTTGTATATCAAGATGTGCTTTCTGGGTGCAACTCAACCTAATTATTCATGCTGTCTGACACTGTTCAATACAATACACAGGAGCCTCAATATGAGGAAAAACTGCACACTTTGGGCACTTAAAAGCAATTTCTGCATTAAGTTCAGGTTCCTCATGCTGTGAGATATCTATATGAATGGCAACATTCAAGTAGATGAGTAATCCTGTTTAAATCCTGATACTCTGATAAACATTCAATAAAAGCTTTTCACTGAAGGAGAAAAAACTGTTATTTTTTAAATGAAGTGCACATTTTTCTTCACGTATAGATCATTTCATTAAGTCTTCTCCTTACTTGCAGACTGTAACACAGATGAAATTTTGATTACCAGATGCTGCCTAGTGACAAGAGATTGCAAGTTCTGCCCTGAGTGCGTTGCTCCGTGATGCAGGGAGGCTGAGAGAGCTGAGACTGAAGAGAAATTGCGGTAATTGTTCAACCAGCTTGAATATTGCAGTGCAGTATTGGAGTGATCATCATGAAAGGATATATTGAATATTCCTGTGGGAGAGCGGCTTTAGAAAAGGCTTATTCTTCATAAATCACATCTGATGTGTTTCCTTTGCCTCTGCCACACAGGGCACGATTTCTTCCCTGTACCTGGACATAAGGAACTCGGAGGCTGGGTGAACCATTTCTCCCATCAATTCACTGAGTTTTTTATACTGAAATTTTCCAAGTTACTCTTGAGATTTTCCTAACGGGGAAAATCATTCCTATTAAATTACAAATTAAGTCCCCGGAATCATTTAGTGACTTTCAAAATCACAGCTTCACTGCTGTAAAATCAGTAATGGTTTCACTCAGTTGGATGCATCAGTTCCTTATACAGCACATATTTTTCTTACCTGGAAAAGTAAATGTGGTGCTTCCTTCACTGGGCTGAAATTCTTGACAGCAGATTTGCCTTACAATATATCATAAAACACAATGAAAAAAATCTGAATTATGAAAGATAACAGAAAAAACTGGACAGACTAATGGGTTTGAATCTTGTATATATACTAAATATTCCTAAAGCAATGCAGATGCCTACATCAGATTGTAATTGTATGCTGCTAAGATGACATGTTTCCAGTGCCTGCTTATGGGATTTAATTCCCTAGTTTTCTAGGCAGAACAGTTTCTGCCTAGATGCAACGGTCAGTTGTGCATCCACATTGTGTACAGTAATCCTCTGCAAGTAGAAATCATTCAGGAATGCCTTTAGATAGGCATAAAACAGATTTGTTTTAATGGTTGAATCCAGTCACTGCAGGAGGCTTCCCTCAGAGCTGCATCATTTCGTCAGATGGATAATGCAATTTACAGAAACTATAAATGCTTTATGATATCCCTGCTTTGGGAAGAAGTGGATTTGTTTATAGTCTGTCATAATCATAACAGACTGGTGCTTGTTTCCAACATCGCAACCTGTAAACCAGAGGGACTTTTTCAGAAAAAAAGAAAGCAGGGCAGCTTTCGCTGGCTGAAAATGAACAAACTGCATCAGAATATATTCCTATGTCACATTTTTTCATTTTTAAAATACAACTGTAGTTATAGTCAGACAAATGTATAATTAATAACTGTAAAGCAGTATTTATGGCCTTGTAGGTCTGGGGATGTTTTTCAGCACCCAGCCATGATCTACTTCAATGCCAGCTACAAAAATCAGGTAGTGTTCATGTTGTTCTTATACGTACTGGCATATCAAGATTGTTGGAGTTGATGCTACTTCTATTAAAAGTTTATCACTAGCAAAAAAAAAAAAAAGCTTTTTGACTTTTCCTTACATGAATAGCCCCCATTGGCCTCGAACCAGGATAATTTACATTGTATTTGTCTTGGTGGATTGATGCTGATAAAATTAAAGCCAAAGTTAAACTTTAAGAGGAATTTCTACGAATGGAACGTGCTGAATTTGTGCACAAGCAAGAGAAAGAGAAGAGCAAGTAGAAAACCTTTGGAGAATGAGAAAAAATATCAAAAATCCAGTCTCATGATGTTAAATGTGCACCAGCTATTAAACAGCATAATAGTAATAAAAAGTTCATGCAAAAGGTAATGCTAGGTGGGAAAACAGAGCAACAAGGAGAAATATAAAGTAGTTTTCTTCATGTAGTCTTGCTACACTGCGAGAACTCACTCTTATTCTATGAAACTACAACACTAGCAGAAATGGAGAGCAGTCAAAGTAAAGAGAGCTTTAAGGAATTCCAGCATGCTGTGTTTATGTTTTATGCACAGCAATTATTTTTCTACATCACCCTCCATTTCCCATTTTCTATGACTATTTACTTTGGTTGATCTGATGAAGCAAAATTCTCAAAAAAATACTCTGATATCAATTGTGTGGTGGACATGAAAAGAGAAAGGGGTATGCAAGGAATGTATAAGTTGTGTGTAGCAGCCCAGGATGCATTGCAGTGAGCACAGGGTAATCTCTACTGCATCTTCCACCACCAAAGTGGTGGTTTTTCTTCTGTTTATTCCTTTGTTGCTCTTTGATAAATATCCTAATCTTGACTGCCCCAGATGTTTGCCTTGCCTGTGAGGTAGGATATCAGATGAAATGCTTGTTTCAATGTTAGAAATTGAATTCAGGTTGTCCACTGTTGATCATTCTATCTGGACTCCAGAAATACCTTTTCTCCTTCAAGAGCTCAGTAGACACATTGCAGAGTTGAAGGTCTTTGCTTATAGAACTGAGGCAATGAGCACTATGGTGACAAACCTTGACCAAACCGCTGAAGAAGGTCTCATCTTCAGTCAGTGCCATTTATCTATTAAACAGACCAAACCAATATCACTACATGATTTACTTGTTGTCTGAGTATGGATAAGGAAAAAAACTTTGCTTTGCAGCATTGTGGAATTATAATAAGTTGATAAATTATCTCACCAGAATGTCGTATATTCTCTCGTCCTGCAATTAATCTTGTAATAGAGCAAACAATGACATAGAATTAATCAACCACTGTGTCAAAAAAAGACTGTGAAGGAAAGATGAACCCAGCTAAAATTAATTTTTTGAGCGACAGCTTGAAGCTCAAACAAGTGGAAAACATGGTGCAAATTGTACCTTGCTTCAAGAAAGGGATTTTAATGAGAAATGCAATGGCACAGCAATACTAATCAGTTACAAAAACACAGCCCTCCTTGGACCACTGAGTGATATCCTCCCATTCCTGCACATTCCTTTCTCTTAACACCGTGGAAGGAAGAAAAATTCTGCATCACTCCCTCAGAGCAAGCTGCAGAGATGAAGAGCATCGGAGGGAGCAGCTGAGTGGGTTTGTGTTTCTGTGCTAATAACTGAGGCAACGTCCTTTGGCAAAGGCAGTATGATCACTGATAATAGAAAGTGATTGAACTTTCCATGCCTGCCCTGTTTCTTAGTAGACATAAGATAAACAGAAAATGTCCTGTGAGCTACATTCGTGTCTGTCACACACAGACAGCTGTCAGGGAAGAAGAGAAATCCTCATGTTGGCATCGCTCTGCAGCTGCAGACAGGACGAGAATCAGGGAAATTGCATGAATGTGAGCTGGTACTCAGCCCCTTCAGCCTCAATTCCTGGCTATAATACAGCAAATATCATCACCTTCTTATATTTAGGATGTTCAGCTTTACGCGTTTGACTTTTTTTTTTTTTACAGAGCTAGGAAGTCTTCTGGGCTACTTATTTCCTTGAACTGTCAGAGAGACTCAGGTAGACTTTCCCAAAGATACATGCTTTCCTGTATTGCCAGGGCTGATGGAAGCCAAGGAGCAGCCTGATTACTCCTCCCACAGACCCCTAGCCGAAGGAAAATTAACCCTCAGGCTGCAGCTGTATTTCATCTTGAATGACAGGAAGGGAGGGGAAATCCCAGCCATTTTTCATGCTCTGCTCAAGTGCTGCTTTCAGTGATTTTTTTTTATACGTGCAATTGGAAGACAAATAACTGTCCCTTGTCCACCCAAGGAGAGGTGAGCTATTACAGAATGATTTTTAAATGTGTGTTGTTATCATGCTATATTCAGCTTTGCAGTTTTAAATCCAGTTTCTCAACACTGTTACTTTCCTTCAAGCTTCCTCTAGTGTGGGCCAGTTGGTTCCAGTTACTTCCAATGTTCTTTGTAGGTCATGTTTTCTACTTCTTCAGTTACTCAACTTTTTCACTTTAATTGTAAATAATTCACAAAACTATATTGAAAGGAAGAAATTAAAACCAATTGAGAACTAACTCATGGTCAACAGTGGGTAAAACGAAATGGAAATTTACTGTATCTCCTGAAGAATATTCCAGGCCATACATTTTGAGTATATTGTTATCCTTTTTCTACGCTGTATTTTGTATGATAGATTCTTACCTTAAATCTTTCTTGCTTGTGAGTTTTTATTCTCATTGTATGTTCCTGGAGATAGCATACTGAAATCCTGGTAAGGGGACTGCCTCAACCTAACACCACAGTGTGATGAGTTCTGCAAGAACTAAAATGCTCTTTTCAATTTCTTAGTTTATATTTCACATACGTATACACAATTATTGTATATATAGTTAACATTCTTACTTCTGGTTTTACTGCTTAGAATGAGGCTGAATAAGGAAAGTATTTTATTAAGAAGTGGGAGCCATTCTTTTAATTGATTGTAATTGCAGAAAAATGCACTCAATTGGATGCAGTTCTTCATAATCAAGGCTGCTTCTAGACTCTCTCACCATAAATAACCTGGTCTGTAAGCTGCAGGAGCTCATCCTTCTCCCTCACATCTTTCCCGTTTTGAGCCATAGAGTGACATCTGCAGCAAAGCTCATCACAATTTGCAGCAAAGTTTAAGCAATCACAAAGCTGAGAGTGAGACTAGGATTTCTCCAGCTGCACCGTGGATGTGTTGTAAAGGCTTCAACTTATACAAATCCAGAAAAAAATACATTAGGCAAATTCTAATACTTGGGTTGAATTTTTATATTCAAGTTGTTGGGTTTGTAAAATGACTTGGAAGCACAAAAGAACAACAGCTGTGATTATAATCTTCCCGCAACTGTTCCACCTGCTGTATTGATTTATCTATTTCCTCTTTTGATTGGATTTTTGTTCCATGAATTTCTTTTTGTAAGAAAAAGATGTCATCAATTAAGAAGTCTCATCGTTTTTTGCAGACATCTCTTGGAGTTACACTTAAGCTTTAGTTTTTCAGACCTTTCCAGATACATTAGTAGTAGACAGAACTACATGTGTTGTCTGGGTTTGTGGCTCATGATGTCCTCTGTAAATGTATTCCTCAAAGTTTTCAGAAGAAGAGGATACCAGCTGGCTCAGAAATACTACCATCATCTCACTGTGCCAGCTTGAGTACTGCTTTTGCCAGCAAGCAGCTGGAGGAAAGGATGATCAGAGCGAGATGAAAAGATGAGGAAAAAAAAAGTGAAATAAAAGTTGTTTGTCCCCCTATCACCCCAGCAGTATCAAAACTTTGAAAGGAAAGAGGGAGAGAGAAGAGAAAGACCCCAGAGGACCAGGAGAAACATCTGATTTCTTGTCTCTTGTGGCCCTGGCATATGCACCCTCATGAGTATTGGCCTTTCTGTTCTGCTTTTCAACACGTATTTGAAACCTCTGGGGAGTCCTTTGCCTTGATATGCTGCTGACACTCAGCTGTACACATCTTCTGTAACAGATGTGCTCTCCAGATGTCCTCAGGACTTAAACAGAAGTTTATGTAGAGCAGTGGCCAGCTACGCTTGGCTCCAGAGGAAGAGGAAGCTGATAAATGAAGGCAACATTCTGGGAAACCTGCTCCAGTGTTGGCTTCAGCTGCTGTCGTTGAGGTAGAATGGAATGTTCTGCGCTGACAAAAGAGAGATTTCTGCACCTTCGCATGTAAGTGAGAGCTTGAACATGTTCAGTTTGTTGGTCATGCTAGGCTAAGTCAATGCAGGTGTTGGAGGTCTCAAATCCATCAGCTGGTGGATGTTGGACTTGCAGTAAACATAGCTTGTATGTGTTCAATACAGAGGTCAACACACCAGTTAGACACCTCCCCAGGCAGCCCACAGCACACCCTTCATTTTGTGTGGAGTACCAGAAGAAATTTGCAGTGTGCAGCTGTAGAACCACGCAGAATGTTGCTGATGGCATATTCATGTTTGGTGCCATATGGAGATATTCAGGAATGCTTATTTCCTCTTTGGATAATACGTTGATAGCTGGTGAATGATGCTGCACAATGATAGAACAACTGGCATGTGTTCTTTCTCTTAAGGCAAAAAAAGTTGGTTATGCATCATTTTTTCTACATCTGCCATGCAGACTTTTGTGCTGATGTTCCAGATTTGTTTGGTATTTCACTCTGTGGAGACTAGTAATTAATTGAGCAAGACAATTTCCCTTGGCAAAAAAAAAAAAAAAAAAAAGAAAGTGTGAGGTTAATATATTACTTAAATGTCACCTATAATTCATTTTGCAAGTTTAAATGCTGTAGTTTTGGAGGTAGTCAAGTTTCTTGTCAATTTTCTATTAACAGGTACACTTGATTGTGTTACCAGTAGTAGAAGGAAGATAAAATGAAAGAAACAAAAAACAAAAAACCCGAACTATGCAGTTGATTCCTCTCACACTCCAACAATCAGGACAGTCAGCACTGGACAGATTGAGGATGGATGAAACAAGAAGCTGGGTGTTTTTTTCTTCTTTCCTCTCTTACTTTGTAATTTCACGTGAAATGGCCTATGTTCCTGCTGTATCCAAATGCACCGATGGTTTAAACATACAAACAAAGAAAATATGGTTCTAGCCCAGAAATAATTTAGTGGAGTCGTTCTGAGTTACTACTGCTGTTCTATTTTCTATTGCTGCAGCCTCTCTCTGCCCACCTGGATATTCCCTCTGCTGGACCACTTTTTCATGTCAGTCACCTTCAGACTCCAATTTTAAACAGTGGGTCTTTTGTTATCAGAAATCAACTTTATCTTCAAAACAGTTATCTTTTAAATTACTGTCATGGAAAGAATGTGAGGAAGGTTTATTTTCCAAATTTTTCTCCTTGCCTTTTATGCACAAAGGCTCTGAAAGGAAAGGCATCATTAACACAGCCTCAAATAATCCGAAGAAAGAATAACCTTTTCTCAAAGCAGGGATGGCTATTTGATGAAGAATTGGCTTAATTTTTAGCCACCTTCTCCTTTCAGATGAAAAGCAATAGAAATTCATGTCAAAGAAACCAATCATGGTGAAATCTCTGTCTGATAGGCAGGTTGTAACAGAAAGGGATGATAGCACAAAGGGCTGAAAGAAGCGGCTCTTCTTTCTCTCTTCCTTTTGTTGTGAGCACAAAGATAAGTGCATGGCAATCAGATGATTTTAATGAACAATCCAGTTGTTTGGCCTGGATGGTGTAATTCCAGATGCAATCTGTGGAAGTTGTTTGAATTTGAACTGCTTCCTTTCTAAATTTTTTCTCCTCTGGCAGCAGCCAGCCCTGGTGCAATGGAACTGCCTTCTCTGGAGGGTGCAGATAAAGGTGTGTGAGACAGCAGTTGAAACAGAAAATGGTGGGGTTTGTATTGAATTCTTTTTTCCTCCTCACAATTTGCAGGGGTTCTCTTCAATCACAACGTTCTGGCCTGCTCTAATTTTGAGTAAGGAGCTCCATCTGCACTGAGTAACATCTGTGGTGATTACAAAAAGCCCTAAGCTTTAGAGTTAAAAATGCTACGTGCGTGAATGCGAAGACAAAATATGGTTGTTTTTTTTTTGTTTTTTTTTTAATTACACTCAACATCTTGTTTTGGTAATATGGGCAGGCATGATGTAGAGGAAGAAGATCACTGAGAGGGGTAATTGAGCGTGATGGTATAAAGAGTTTCAATTAATAAGTACATAGAGAATCTTCAACATCCTGTGAAATTATATATTAGCAACATGATTGGAGAAGTCATGGAAGAACTATTTATTATTATTACATTTTTTTTTTTCCAAACACATTGAGAATTCTCTTAAACTTCCTTAGCAGTTCATAGAATCATAGAATAGCTGTGTTAGAAGGGACATTAAAACCCATTCAGTTCCAAGCCCTGCCACGTGCTGGATAAGTACCACCAGATCAGGCTGCCCAGGGCTCCATCCATGGCCTTGAACACATCCAGGGATGGGGGCACTGTATTAGTTCCAATACTTGCTGTAGTACTTCTTATGAAATGAATGATCTCCCTGGAGCTTGCAAAGAGATACAGAGCTGCTAACTAGACCTGAGGAGGTAAAAGAAAAATCTTACTCATCACAACTCATAGCAATGTATGGAAATTACAATTAGTTGGAAAATTAAAATGATTTCCCTAGTTAGTGCTTTTCATTTGGTCCAACTATCAACACACCCCAATTACCATGTCCCTCAGTGCCACACCTACCCCTTTTCTTGAACACCCAGAAATGGTGGCTTCACCACTTCCCTGTGCAGCCTGTTTCTATACCTCACTACCTTTTCTGAGAAGAAATTTTTCCTAATATCCAACAACCTCCCCTGGCACAACTTAAAGCCATTACCTCTTTCTTCAGTGATATGGAGGAGTTAGGAAGAAGAACAACAAGGAAGGTGACATCTTTAAATTTGACACACAAAAGATGGAGGCAGTGTTTACGGACTGTTTAGATCTGTGTAACCATTCAGCCTTGAGCTGCTGTTTTGAGCCAGGAAGCACCATGAGAGTCAGAGACCAAAGTAAGGGAGTATAACATGAGGAGGTATGGGTGTCCCAGCCACCAGGCCATGCAGAGAAAACAAGCTGTGCAGCAGAATTCAGAACAGGCAGAGAAATAGATTTTGGGATGCAGAAGAAACTATGATAGGAAATAAAAATAATAAAATGATTTTTCCTGTTCTTAGCTTAGTTGCTGCCTACTAACATGTTAGCTAAATGCATGGAGTGCTGCTTTGCCTGATGATCGGGAAAATACATTTCTAGTCAGTGTTTTAGGAGCATAACCTAAGTTTTGTGTTTAATTTCTGTTATTTTTAAATTAGGGAAAAAGACCTCGCTTATATAAAAGGCAAACACAGATAGTGTTTATTTTGTTGTTCTTTCATTCTCCTGTTCTTTTGTTTTTCTCATTACATAATCATCTCTCTCCCCATTTTAACATCTGCAGAAGATTTTGCAAATCTGTTCAAAGTCCCTTGGACATACAATGCATTGTCTGGAATCCGTTCCCATGATGTCACTTTCTTTTAATGTAAAACCTTTCTGCTTCCTACCCCCACCAAAATAAAAAATCGCAGACCTTTGCAGCAAAGATCTCATGGTGTGAGAGAAGTGATGAGAATTTGATAGCCGCTTTTTCATATTTTTCACAGCTTTGTTTTGTGCAATGAACTCTTTGCTTTTGCCCTAAGGAGAATTTCTGTGTCTGCCTTAACGTGTGGAGGGGGCATCTGCAAGGGCAGAGCAGTACAGGGAAGTGGTTCTTGCAGAGAATTTGCTGCGTTTCAGTTCAGTTCAGCAGCTGAAGGATTTGGTGTCCTTGAGGATGACTGGCTCAGTTATGAACTCTGCTCATGTGAAGGCTGTATGTAATGCTGGGCTTCTGTTCCTACCTCTGTCAGAGCCAGGGTGGAGTTTGGAAGGTGTGTTGTTGTCCCATTAGTGAAGCAGCAGAAATGCTCTGCAGTACTGATACAGTAATTATTCCTTAAAAAAATAGAGGTGTGTGACACCTTCAGCATTCGGAAACGTGTTCAAGAGTGAGAACTGCATAATAACGTGGAGATGTCACACTTGCTGAACAGAGCTGTCCTACCGCACACACACATGAAACACTTTGGTTGTGTCAGTCTTACAGATAGTGCCCAGGATGTTTGATTTTGTTTTGTCTGGACACAGCCATTCAGCAATCCTCCTTCATCACTGAAGTGAAGATTTTGATTTCTATTTCAAGCTGGTTTTAATTTCCTATTTGGCTATATTTAAAGGAAATCTATTAATACAGTCCATTTCCCCAGAGAAACTTGATGGACATAGCTTTTGTAACATTGCATAAATTAGAAATATTTTTCTCCTTATTAATTTGTGTAGCTGTTTCATTTATTAACTTATGTTGTGGAGGAAAAAAAGCTTTGAATCGGATTCCCTTTCACTTGCAAGTAATTTACTGTGAGATGGTTTGCTTTATTGGATTCAGAGTTTGCTTCCAATATAGCAAGGGAGAGAATTAACTATTTAAGGGAAAATCATAGTTCAGTGTTGTATACGTCTCTTATTGCTTATTTTCCCTCCATTTTCAGTTTCTGGTCTTGCTGCTGCTTTTATGTGATAACCAGAACAATCTACATCTTCTGTGTTAGAAGTTGTGGAAGGGCTAAATGAGTACTGCTCTGTTTCTAAATCTTAGTTTCCCTGGAAAGTGTAATTGAGATACCCTCATCTAATCAGAATACAATCGTTGCTCTTTTGGCACATCTCTGAGGTCATCCGAGACTTCCTCAGAGAATTTATGGGATCCCTTCTGTGTTTTGCTGTATATGGTACCTGAGAACTGCAGCAGGAGGACAGAAAATGAGGCATAGCCACATCCTTTGCAGTACTTCAACAGACTGCACAAGGTGCCTGTCTTTCAGAAAATAAGAGCAAGAATACTGGTGTTGTTATTCTAAGATTTGAAAATATCTGGATTATAAGAGATCTTGTTGCTCTCCTCCTGCCTGGAGCCCCAGCAGGGTGCTGGCAGGGGCAGATAACAGCATCTTTCCCTCTTCTCCTTGTTCCAGGGCTTCCATCAGGCCTTGGCTCTTCCATTGGCAGCCGCTCTTTCTGAGCACTTTGCAGGACATTTTCCTGAGCCAAACAGTGAAGGCAGATAGTTGGAATGAGATCCTCTGGATCACTGAAATCTGGAGTCAGGTCCCTAGTCTTCCAAGTACATCACTTTGGCCAAAGAGCTCAGACTTCTGCTCTCAGATTGCTGCCCCTCTTCCCATCCACGTACTTCAGTGAATGCACCTAAGTAGATGAGGTGTTGAGAAGTCCCCAGATCAGCAGGTCCTGGAGGAAAAGTACTCGCCTCCAATGCATCTTGCTAGCTTGTTTCCTCAAATCTGTTTTGCAGGTAGAAATATGCTGTAAGAAATGGGCAACCAGGGGCTGACCCGCAGGGCGAGAGCACTGCTCTCCAGGGTAGGTACAGATATTAAATACATACCTGCTCTCACAGTTTAGTAATTGGAAATGGAGCCCCAAGAAGTGGATTTCTGCCATTGGCTGTCTCTCTTTTCCCCTCTGCAATGCTGGGGGGAGTGAGGAAATCTATGCTTGGGGAGGCTGCAGGAACAGCTTCATTAAACCCTTTTGTGTGTCTGTTTTTAAATATAGGTTTTCTGTATGCAATTTCCTATATTGGTTTATAATAGGGAACAGTTTTCATGTCTGCTGCACTAGAAACTCCTCCGTCTATCAGTGACTCATCTGGCTGTTCAGCACAAAGAGTCAGCCTGGCTTAAAAATCCATTTGTGTATAGAGCTGAGAGAGATTTGTCAATGTTGGAAACTTTTTCCCATCATAAGAGATTTCTAATTTTTTTTCCTTTGGCTGTCACTGCCATACATTATCATTCCTAATCATTTAAGACTCAGAAAAAAACTGAGGAAGAAAATGAAAGCTTTTTTTAGGCAGAAGATGAGGCAAAGTTTCAAAGTTTGCTGTTTTTCCAGTTACTACCACACTGTCTGTTCCCACACGGCTGCTGGTTCTCCTCCCTCTGTAAACAATCTGCTCTTACAGACTGATTCATTTCCATAGCCCCAGTTCTGGCACCATTTAATCGACTTTGATTGGACTACAATAGTAGAAATGGATGCTTATGTTTACATTTCATTATATAGAACATTAATCTTTTACACTTTTAACAAATATGAACAGTGGCCCAACGCTTCCCAATTCTATTGCTGTTGCTTTTAGGCTCAGACAGGCTCCCTTTGAGATGAATTCAATTCTGCTATTTATCTCAAGGTGGCAACTAAGCATGGAAGTTCTTTTGTTATTATTATTTTGTCCACTTGCTCAAGGATGACCACGTGTTTCAGGCTTGTCCCTACCAGAGAAACCACAGCCTAAAAGATAACTTCTTACTGAAATAAAGCCTACTGCATGCACCCAGTTAGAACAAAGTTGGTCATTTCCATCTACGAGAGGATAGCTGTTTCTCCATTCTAACAGAAGCACAACCAGCAGTTCTATGTTGCAAAGTACTTTATGCATTTAAAAGGAAAAAATAGGATGCTTAGAGGCCATGAACATTTAACTTCAACTTTTCTGTGGGGCAGACTGCTCTGTAAAGTACAGCCAAGGATAGACAATGACTTTCTAAACACTTTGTTGTAGCACAGGAATTACCATTGCTTTTTGTGTTAGAACTGAATTTGGTTACTGTGACTCCATGAGGATCCTGCAGTTCTGTATGGCAGTGCACCTCTGGCAAGCTTTACCAGTATTACAGACTTTAAATCTAGAGGCAGATTTTCTCATATATTTCCCCCCAAGTCTAGACTGACACATGCCAGACAGTGTTTGGGTCACTCTCCTGCTGTCACTGCAGTGAACAGCAAAATGAATATTCCTCATGTTTTGCAGAAAACATGTGGGAGGCAAGAATAGCATAAATGACACATCAGGTCTATTAAAGCAGAGGCTGACGTTGGTGGCAAACTGTTGTTAAATCCTGTCAAGAAGCACCTTTGGAAAATACTATGTCATATTCTGGTGGGGTTTTTTTTTTTTTTGCTGTTCTGAGAGATCCTGAATTTTGGGCTAGGATTCAGGGGGAATCAAACAGCTTGATGCTTTTATAATGTTTTCAGGGAGCAGCAATTGGGAAAGCACTGTAATAGTCAGGTGACCTGTTAACAAAAATCATCATCTCCTGTCTGCATTTGAGATGGAATTTTGACACGACAGGGCTTCATCCCTTTCCATAGCAGCCCAGCAAAATGCTTCTGGATCTGAACATGGGTCTGATGAGACTCACTTCTCCACTCACACAGCTCAGAAGCTCACCAGGGCTGGAACAGGGGTTGCTCTGTGTGCAACTTGATGGGAATACAACCCTTGCTGTTTGTGAAAAATTCAGGGAGATTCCTGGTCTCATTTCTACCCCTTCTTCAAGAAAAGTTTTCATAAGGTCACTTTTTAAATCTTTGAGATGAATTAAATGAAATAACATTAGAAAAGATACAGAATTCAACACTTCCTAAAGCTTTACATGTGTTCCTGGGATTGACTTACTGATCAAAGATCACAGCACAAAAAAAAAGTCCTTTGGTTTGATATTAAGGTATCTTTCTTTTTCTGCAATAGAGTGCTCTTTTGAACATTCCTATTGCCCTGATGGTGCTGAACATGATGGGGAAATTGTTTGAAAGGAAATGAAATGCTAATTATACCTAAAAATGGCAGTGTCTGTTCCATCTGCATAACCTAACTGGTATGGTTGTCAGTAAAATGTCAAACCTCCAAACAGGCAAGTCTAGTATTTATGAGAGTAGATGTGCCTTAAAATTGTAAGTAGAGGAAAACTCTTTTAGTTCTGAACAGCAGATTTAATTTGGAGGAGCAAATTCCTTTGCCGGGACAGAAGAACAGAGGACAGGTACAGCTTGAATGAGCTTTGGGAAGAAGAAAAGCATCATTAGTTACTGAGTAAGGAGCAGCTATCGCACCAGAAATGGTTACAGGCTTGTCAATCTTCACTCTGCACAACAGGTACCGTCAATCATCGGTAATCCTTGGAAATTAAGTATTGATCTGGTTGGCTTCTTACATACAGCAGCAGGAAAATCTTTCCCCATGAAGCTGCTCTTGCTCAGAAAGAGCAAGAGCTTCTAAAAGGCACGGCCCGTCTGCCTAGCCTTCCTCCTGTGTTTGTATGTTGGATGCAATTCCCTGTTGTGTCAGCTTTATGTCTTCAGCTGTGAATGTAGGTCACCTGGATGCCATGCAGTGCTGTTATCAGTTAAAGCACAAGTCCTCACACGCAACTCCACTGTGTGATGTGTTTGTCTGTCTCGTAAGAAAGCTCGTTTCACTGAACAGTGAGAGGTCTGGCTGCTCTTCCACCATCAGCAGTGCCAGCAGTGCTTGTTAGAGCATCCCATGGCACCACTGCTACAGTGTGGCCACCACCAATGTTCTGTTCAGTGATGCCTGGAGTTAATGCTGTGTCACTGTGATGCTGTTGTTGTCTTCCACTGTGTAAACAGCAAGAAGAAATCAAGTGATAATAAAACCAGAACAATTATGTTTTCAAACAACATACCAACCGACAAACAACCCACTGATGTATAATAATGGAAATTAAATACCTGTGTCAGCATTTTTGAGAACAGCAGCTCAGCAAAGGTTAAAAGGCAATTAAATGAATTAAGTCCAACCTACTGCCCAGTTTTAAAGGCTTGTGTGGCCTTTGTTGCTGAGATTTGTGAGGTTGAAGGCTAAATTTTGCAAGAAAAATGCTTTTTGACTAAGATTCATACCTTAGAACTAAAAACACATCCAATGCCAAAATTGCATCCACGTGTGACTGACAGCAGATGATGAAATACTTTTTTAAACTGTGGTGGTGACTGAGCAGTGGCACAGGTTGCCCAGAAGGGTTCTGGAGTCACCATCTTTGGATATCTTGAAATGAATTCTGGACACTGTCCTGGACAGCTGGCTTTCGGTGGCCCTGCTTGAGCAGTGGGTTGGAGTGGATGGCCTCCTTTCCAACCTCAACCAGTCTCTGATTCTTTGAATGCAAAATACGTAACCTAAAATAAAAACAGGTACAATAATAAAAAGCAAGTACAATTTTTTTCCATTGATTGCATGATTGTGAGCAGTCTCCAAACTTTATATATCTTGACTCATTTCCCTGTTCAGCCAAGAAATTCATTTGCTTTTCATCCTTAGCACAAATAGTGCTGAACTATTTATATGAGTTTTTTGCCCTGAGCTACCTCAGGGTTTTCATACCTAAAGCCAGTTTGTTTCTTTTCTCACTGTAACTCTGCCTGACTCATACACTTTTGACTCCAGAGTAGACCACAGGATTGCATGTCCTCAAAAAATCCTCTTGATGCTGTAATCACAGCTTAAGAGGAATCTGAACTTCGTATTCTTTCCAATCTCTGCATGTTTTCAAAACGATGTTTTAAAAGTGATACTTTTCTTTTTCTTTTGGCTTCAAGCACCATTAAGAAGCCTCCTGCAGATTTTTGCCTCATACCTCTGTGTAGATATTGCACTTGGTATATAGGAACTCTTTTCTCCCTCTATGATCAACATATTTGGCATTCGGAACATGATTAGGAAACTGCAGGGTTTATTTTTTTTTCTCTTAAGGCATTTAATTTTTTTCCCGTAAGTAACAGAAATCCATCAATTCACATGTATCTTTCTAAATCTGTCTTTTAATAGGCATGCTGATTTCTCTTTTATAATTGTTTCATCTTCCCCAAAATATCCACGTTTCAAGATGAAAAAGACAAATTCATTTGGAGTTTTTGCTTGGCTCTGTATACAGACTTCTTTTGCAGTCTCCTAACCACTTTCATCTCTCCCACTAATTTTGCATAGACAGAAATTCACCAGCAGTACTTAAATTCAAAACAAAACCAGCTTTGGGAGGGACCAGTTTTGTTTTTCTTAGGCAACACTTAATTATCTACTCATTTTATGTGGAATTTGTTTTCCCATTAGGCTTACAAGGGGCTGCAGCTGTATCCTTCCCTCCCATCTCCCAGAAATACTCCAGTACTGTATTTTCTTTCTTATCGTTTAAGCAAAACAATTCAATGTAAAAAAAAAATTACCAAGCTGCCATTTCTGGAAATGGAATCCCTTTAATAATCCACCTAAACATGGACAGCCCCAGGGACTCCTCTTTTTACCTACTGTAGTGGAGGAGCTGGTTCTATATCTGCCACAGCAGGTATGCTGATTTTGGCCTCAGGATGTAGCAAGTCTGTAGTAGTTTTGGACTTCCCTTGCTGGGTAACAAGATGAAGTAGGCAGAGAAGCTGCTAGAGAGGATGCAGGTTTTTTCAGAATATCTGCTTAAAGGAAAGGAACTGTCTTTGCAGCTACTCTCATGCTGAAATTGACTGCAGCAAGGGTTTTGTCAGCACTGCCAAAAGCCCTCGAGCCAGTGAAATTCATTTGTTTTCAGATTTGGGGTACTAAAACAATCACGTAGTACTACTTTTTAAATGAAAAATTACTCTTTTGTTGTTTCTTTCTGCCGGTTAAACAGATTAGAATCATGGAATTGTTAGAGTTGGAAGGAACCATGTCCCAGGCCTTACTGAAGTTCAAACAGGTTTCATCACTGGCTCTTCTCTTCTCCATTGATGCAGTTATACCATCACAGAAGGCCACTAGGTTAATGAAGCAGGATTTGTCCTCGGTGCAGCCATGCTGGTTGTCTCGTATCACCTTCAGGTCTTCTATGGGTGGTAGCACAGCTTCCAGGAGGATCTATTCTATGATGTTCCCTGGCGTAGATCTTTCCCTGGGTTGTCATTTCTATCCTTCTTAAAAATGATGCAATATTGCCTTTTCTCCAGTCAGTACCGACTTCATTTGACTGCCATGATTTTTCCTGTATTATTGAGAGTGGCAAGTTTACTGATGCTCGGGGACTTTGTTGCAAACCTATTTATTCCAGTAAAAAATAAAAAATAAAACTTTGTCAAGATTGTGAAAATATGACCTGCCTGTTTGTTTAAGTGATCACTGGAAAGAGAATTTCCATTTAATACTCTTTATTCCAGTCACCGCTGTGAGAGTGTAATATTAGATAAAACAGCAGCCACCATGTATTATTTATTAAGCAATGTGAACAATCTACTGCTAACTAAAAGTGCAGAATCTACAGTAATTAGATTTAGATAATTTTTTCAGGAAATAATTTTGCACAGCAGAGATTTCACTGGGCAGCTGCTTCACAAAATACTGGCTTGTCACTGGTTGGGATGAAAAGAGTTAGAATAACAAGGTTTCCTGCTCATACAGCTAAATGGGTCTCACTTTCCTAGAACAGAAGCAGCAGTGTTTCTGACCTAGCTTCAAATAAGATCTTAAAAATGTACCCTAATAATGAGGGGTCACTAACTTCTGATATTAACAAGAAAGACTGAATCAGCTTGAAGTTTACATTTCATTGTGAGACAGAGAAAGGGCGAGATTGGAAGAGTTTGCTGAAGTTCTTGAATAAAAGCAAAGGCAAAAAGTAATTGTCAGACTTAATTTGGATCAAGAAGGTAATACGGAGGGTGGAGTGTGAATTATTTTGTGCATGTGTTAAAAGAAATGTGGAAATAATGTCAATGTTCTCTTCTGGAGTTATGGAAGATGATGAGCCTGTCTTTATGCAGTGAATGAATTTGTTTCAGGCTGACATTAGGCAATAGCTGACTCTTCAGATTTAACAACATCTTTTTGCAGGGAGGGAGGGAAGACAAACATCTTGTGGCAAGTGTTCACTCTGAGCAACACCTTTAGATAATATATAAACAATGGCTTGTGTCTGTAGAAGTGGGATATATCCTTTCAATCTCAAGGGACTGTAAATATACCTGAACTCACAGTCTGCTCAGGAGAATAGGTAGACTGAGAGCAAATTTAAGTAATCTAAGCAAAATAGTCTTTTAACCTCTCTGTGTACTTCTGGCATGATGGAAATGATGTACCTGATCGCTAAGTCAAAGTCCAATGGCATAAGGGAGGAAAATGATGGATGCAGAACCTTCATTGCACCACAGGTTCACAATGATCACTTTTTCCCCCACTGAATATACGTATAGTTTAAAAAAAAAAAAGAAAAGAAAAAAGAAAATGTTCTGATAGCCGTGTCCTTTGGCTGATGCTATCCCTCAGTCAAGGACAGGGAAGGCTCTATAAAATAGAGATATTAAAAAACCACACATGTTCTGCAATGAATTACTGTTCTGAGCTCAGTGAGCAGTATTTTATTTTGACTTATACTCAGCACATGGAAGCATTTTTTCTAAAACAAAATTGTTGTTTTTTTTAAAGCATGATAGTCTATCATTTGCCCACAATATTTGCATATTTTTCACCAATCAACCATTGAGACATAGTTTCTGAAAGCTCAATCATCTCATGCAGCATTCTTAAATGTCAGAATTGATTACTACGTAGATTAAAAATGACAGTATAAACATGATATGTTTATCATACCAGTTAAGTTCACAAAAGATATGGTATAAAATCTGGAACGTGGAAGAACAGAGGGACTTCCAAATCCTTTGGCACTATTTGAAATGCATTTGGATTCTGACATCTTCTTGTGATGACATACCATGAATGATCTATCTCTACTGTTTGTAAATCTAATTTTCTTGTATCCTTTTTTACAAAATAGGAGCATGCCAAGTATAACTATATCTGACTTACAAGTGTACCTGGCATGGTGAAATGAAAGACCTATTTTCCCTGACTCTCAAAGGTGACAGAATTGACAATTTGTTTTTATCATGAAACAAAATGTGCAGTTTCAAGGTTACTCATATACTACTGCCTTCAGAACAAAGTGCACTGTTGGTTTCAGATGCTTTGAAGGGATCATTCACCAAGCTCATTTTCCAGAATAATAAGAAAACAAGAAATGTGTTTTCTAGGCACACAAAAAAAAGAAAATACTTTGGGGTAGTAAATGCAGTGAAATAGAAACTTTGTTTGAAGTCAGTTGGCATACATACTGATTTGTTGCAATGTGTGGCCCACCTAGCAATAGTTTGATTATGTTGTTCCCACTGAACTGAGATGAAGGAATTTGCAGGGGATTTAACCCCTTTTTCCCCAGGTTGATAAACTGACGCAAAATAGCTGTCCTGTCTTTGATTTACTCAAGTACTAAGTAAGAACCTTAGTGATACCAATGTGGCTCATTACTGGTGATTATGACATTTCAGAGGTGCAAAATTTCATACCTAGCATGCCAGAGTAGTTGTGTGCAGGATAGCATCTGAACCACTGTATCAGCGTAACTAAATCCTCGTGCTCAATCTGACAGTTTTCATCTCCAAGTGCATCTTGTGGCATATGTAATTCAGGTTTGTTCTGTCATTGCCCATAGTGAATCTGTGATAAAACCGTGGGTGATAAGAGAGAAATAGAGATGTTAATATCAGTACTGCAGTGCATGGCACTGTTGGGCGCAGCCCTGGTTTGCAGTAGGTAGGAGAAAGAAGATGCAACTTCAATCACATCATCTTAATTCAAATACAAAAACTCATTGTGAGCTTTAAACACCTATTTCTGAGCTCTCTTCATTTCAGCGGGGATGGAATTGACAGTGATAAGAAAGCTCATATAATTGAAGCACTGGATTAGAGTACAAAAGATGAAGCAAAGGAAGAGGACTAGCTCTATTCCTTTCTTGAGTTTCTCTTGTTCACAACTGTGCAAGCAAAGGCAGGTGCTAAGTTAGAATTAGATGTTTAAGAGAGACAAGTAATTGATTGCTGGCCTTCAGAAAGAGATCTGATGTGAATTTATCTCTAATATTACTTCACTTGCAGCATGTAATAGAACGCAGTGTTGGAAGCCAGGTATCATGTATCTAACACTGATAACCATTTAGTTTAGTCTTTAGATTAAGGTTTGTGTAATATCTTCCTTGTGAGGGTGTTTTCCAGATTGATATGAGAATATTCTGTTGGTCGAATAAACTTATCCTTAGAATAGAGCATCTCAGGCTGCTTTTTTTGTTATTCATTTTCTTATTATCACTGAACATAAGAGCGTACTTTGGCAAAGGGAAGCTCACAATCTACCTATCAGGACATGGAAACTCTTCATCACAGTATTTCAGAATTCTCAGCCTTTGTCAATCTAAATGCATTTCAACCTTGATATTATCTTGAGTGAAGGTTTTAAGAAGGAAAACACTGTTTGTTTGCTCCTTAATGACACAAATTAATCCGGATCTTCTCAAGCTGTGGAAAATGCTGCTTTTGCTCAGTTTGTCCTGAGGTTTGCTTCAGCTTCTGTCTTCACTTTCACAAAGATTACTGATTCCTTTTAAGCATTAATCTATAAGCAGCTAGTAGTGCTGGTGACAAAGTGAGCTGCTCTCTTTGTAGTGAGGATGCCTGGAGAATCTTTGTGAACACAGCAAAGCCAACATGGAGGGACAGTGTCAGTCTCACCTGCAGAGCTGTGTGGTTTCATATTTTCTTTCCTTATGTTTTCTTTGGCATTGAGAATGCAGAATAAGACAAAAGGTCCAGAAATCCAAACTGTGTGCTAAACACAGTAGGATGTTATATGGAACAGCTTTTCTTTTATGGATATTATTAAGGTCAGGAAAACAATTTGAGATGAAAATGCTTGGGATGAAAGAACAAAACAGAAGGAATGAACTGGATAAATACAGTGCCTTGAGTACGTTGACTTCATTCAACATAGTGTCGACAAGGAATTTGCTAGTGGTTTTATTAACTGAGTTGGCATCTTCGCTAGCTCTCTTCTGTTCTATCAGTGAGTAGATAAATCATATGAACACTCTGTAAAAGCATGGCATATCTCCAGGCTAAATTTGGTGCACTTACTAAACCTTTCTGATCAAATCAATCTGATCAAATCAGATTGTAGTGTTGGACCTGTCTACCCAAAATCTTTACCTTTTTGCCTCTAGAGAGAGCAAACAGGGACTCTTGTCTCCCATGTGAAATTATTAGGAATTCTGGGATTTATATTTTTCAGATAGAGAGAGACTGATCTGTGTGTGAGCTGATTCTTTATCATTGACATTGTCTTAAAGCCAAAAGAGGCCATTACATGATCTCTCTATCTCAAATACTGCTGATCACACCATACTATTTCCATGTGTAACTAGTTACTGACAGTCCTGGAAAACACTTTCTGATGACTTTCTTTTTTCTGAGAGATTTATTTTATTAAGATTATAATTTTTGAAGTGCTGCTGGAATGCTCACTTTCAGATACCTTGCATTAGCTGATAACTCTGAGAGTACTGGCATCACACCAGTATCCATAAGCTGGTGTGCTTTAGGCAAGCTTGGTCTAGTGATAACACTGTTGACAGTAATGCTCCAGAGAAGAAAGGCCAAAACAAAGTTCGACTCAGAAATGTATTTCCAAATGTCTTTCAGGCCCAGGACGTGGAGTAGGATGCTCTAGGACTGCAAACTGCTGAAGCTGACAACATTTGTACTATCTCAAAGGGTTCAGACTGCATTGGTGACAGATGTGTTTGCAAGTATTAAAGGGAAAACATAATAGAAACCCTGATTTGAAAGGCTAAGCTTTTCCATTTGGTAGTTTGGGTTATTACTCAGGGCTCTTTCAAATTAGAGTAAAACTGAATTAAGTAGATCATCTGTCATATATTGTGTATCGTTTCCAGAACACAAAAGTTTAGATGGAAAAAATTATTCTAGAAAAACACAGTTAATCTTGGTTCTGTTTCTTGGTCTCTGATTGAAAGAATCAGAAAGCTATCCCAAAGTGTTATCTAATGTCCCATGAGAAGGAGAGAAATCGTGAGGAACAGCAGTCTTTAGGCTCTCATGTGATTGTCTCTGCACATGAGTCTCATCACAACCACACTGGCCATAGGAGGACTTGTGTCCTTTTGCTTTTCAGCCCCAGTGACAGTGCCTGTGGGACTTTAGAGCTACTCTGAATTAGCCTACAGCACTGAGCTGCTCTAAATTACCCCTGATAAAAAGCAGGGGTACAAAAAAGCAGCTTTGATATCGTGTCTCTACCTTCTGATTGTTTCATTGCTACAGGATAAGTACAGCACACCTGAGAGCTTGCACTGACATTGGTTGAACTTGTATTTACATCCTAAGAGACAGGAAGAATATAGTATTTTAGGAGGGCTAGAAACAGTGCATGTTTCTGGGCGCTGAAAAGTCAAAGAACATTTTGTGCTCACAATCTGAAGCAGAGCCGAAAGCTTAGCAGAGAGAGAGTGGACATTTCTTCAAGACATGTTTAAACATTTATTTAAAAATACATTATAATGTTGAGATTTTTACTTTTCCACTTTGAAATGGCCACATATTTACAGATTACATTCTAGAATCAGACTGAAAATATGTATAAAGTCATTTACTATCATAGAAATAGAACTATCTCCTTTGAAGTATAACTAATTATTTTTTTACCATCAGTATTTTTTCAATTATCTATTTTTTTTAGAATTCCTAAAATTTCCCATTGTGTTTTGGTTCTTACACAGAACAGTTTTATTTTTTTATTTTATTTTTTTTTTTTTTCCCCTTTCAAATATTGAGTATTTAAGTGACAGCTTATTCTCCTTTTCCAAGGCTCCTATTTCTGCTGTTCATTCTGTCCATATATTCTCATTACAGTGAATTAAAAATCAGTCATATGTTGTTGTTGGTTTTTTATGTGCAGTGTTTTAGGGCACAATCTTATCAATGCTCTCATCCATAGGGATGCTTATAAGGAAATAAATATGAGAAAATAGCTTGATTACTATGAATACTCTTAACAATAAACACACAACTGTATGCAATTTCATATACCATGAAGTTCTTTTCCCATAGGTAGTTATTTCATTTTCTAGAGTACAGGGAAATTTCTGCACTAACAGTTGTAAAAGTTTTTGACTGTGTAATTAAAATAAAATCCTGTTTCCTTGAAATTACACCAATTTACAATATGGTAAAGTGAGTAACAAGGAGATGAACAGAATGTTGTGAAAAATTGTGAAGCTCTGAATAGAAAATAGACTAATAGAAAAAATACCTCTATCTGGACACAGAATAAAGAAATTGTGATTTGGGGACAAATATTGTCTTGTTGATTCTCAGTTTCTATATGTTCTATGCTCAAGAAAAAAAACTTCTCTTGACTAAACGCTTCAAGATTTGTCTTGTTAAATGATATTTCTGGAGGGAATAAAATTTAACTGAAGTAGAAGTAATTTGGGAGACATCAGTGAAAATGTTGAGAAGGGACATCACTGTGAGTGTAAGGCATGTATTTTGGCTTTTAAATGCAATTAGAGTGGGATCCAGAATGAGAAGGTATTACGGGGAAAAAATGTCCATAGGGGTTGTCACCAAACACATTGTGGAATCACGCAGGAAGCATTGCATGAAATCTGATTAGAAAAGACAGTGGAGGGAAAGAATTCAGGAGGGAAATGGGAAGTGTTCAAGGCTAATTAATATATGCTCAAGTGAAAGAGTGGCCATCTGGCAACTCGCCCTTAACCCGTACCATGAGGAGAAAGGAAACAATGGAAAGGAAGAAAACTTGATCAGAAAAAAATCAACCCCTTAAAAATACAAATACTGCGAGTTCAGAAGGCTGTAGAAGCTTTGGTAAAGCTTGGGAAGAAACAGTGGAAGGGTAGATGATCTGAAAGGCAAGGTGTGGGTTGTGCAGGGTAAGGGTTAATGAGGTGTTTGTAAGTACATAGCTTTTCACAGACCTCCCTCCAGAAATCTGTAACAAAGCTTCAGCTGCTGTTGTAAGAAAGGAAAATGAATGGAAAGCTGTTGTGCTGCAGTGTTTCCAGACCCCTGACGTGATCCTGATCTACAGAATTGACAGGAATTCAGACTGAAAGGAGTTGGTGCCAGTAGCAAGGACAGCTCTACTGATATTTGTGAGAGCCACATGTGGCGTGTATCTGCATGGCTTTGAAAATGTGCTCAAAGTGGTACAGCGAACATGTGGGTTTGAGCAGGTGCTTAACATTAAACACACATCCAGTATTGTGTTAAATGAGAGCAAACAGATTGAAATTTAATTTGTTTTTAACACGTCTGAAGTTTGTGGAGTTTCAGCATCGCTGTTTGGTATGAAACAGCAGCAGTAAACTCAATTATGTGCTCATGAACTTCTACAAGCAACAGTAAGTAAATAGCAGGTAACATCTCACATAAAGAGCAGTCACTGCTGTTAAAATAATCATCAGAAAATACAGGTACAATGCTTTCTACAGCCATAACTACAAGATGCATGCAGAAGTATCAGTGTCTATGTTCTGACCTTGACAAAACCTGGTCATAACTTTTAAAACAAAATAAGTCTCGAATACAAAGAAGAGCACAGGTTACATTTATTGATAGCTTTTGAACTTGTGATTTTTTTTTTCTGTATTTTTAACTTCATTATGAGAATGAAGTTCTCTAAGAAATTCAATAATTTATTTGTATTCCAGGGATTCTTCTGATTCAAATGCTAACTCTCCCATTTTTCAACACATAATTTCTTTTTTTGACATGTAAGGCTCATATACTTTTAATGGGGAAAAATTGCACCAGATCTGATTATCATACAAACTGTTCTTGAGATAAAATGAGTTAAAAGAAAGGCAGTTGCCAGATCATCCTGTTGTTGGTAGTATCTTAAATCAACCCATCTTTCATTCCCTGGCTACACCTCTTAATACTGTTTATGATTATATTTATTTTAGGTAGTAGTAAAATGCTGGTAGTCTTAGTGAAGTTATCCTGGAGTAGTTAGATCAGCAATAGAAGTTTTTAGAAGATCACAATATGCCAGAGAGGGGAATATAACTATCTTGATCAGTTCACAGCTAGACAGAATGAGTAATCATAATGTATCCCAATTATGTTGTCTAATATGAGGGCCCATTTGGCACTTCTTTTTTTCTTCATATGCAAGGATATTATCATATTAGATGAGACCATATAGCCAATGGGGTTACTATTCATAGATAACCTTGTGAGCTGCCAGTGTCACAACCAACAGCTCTGGAAAATGGAAAATCTGTGATCTTATAAAAGCAACAACAAGGTGCAAAGCAGTGTTTGCCTCCTGTACCTGAGTCAAAGTTAGTTCAGCTGGGTACTGTTCCTGAAATAATTAGAAATATGTGATATACATATATGCAGTAACTTGAATTACACAAGACAGGCCTATATGCTGTTATCCAGTTAGTCTTGTACTTCTGCTTGCCCGTGTCTCTCACAGGATATAAGTGCTGGCTGGATTCAGCCCTTTCCTCCTTTCCCGCTTTTCCTGTTTTGGTTTCTCCAAAGCATAGTAGCTACTTCATTTATTCTGACTTTTTGGTTATTGCTTCAGTCCTGGGGAACAGGATCCATGGAATAAGAGGAACAACATTGGAACTCTACCAAAATCTGTTTATTCTGTTAACCCTTTTGCTCTATTGCTTATATTTTAGTTGTTTCACTGAGCTGGTTAGTGTGAAATGTTGATGCTTAATGTAATGCATGTCTTTGAAACAATAATCAAATCAAGATTTTTAGTAGTCTGTGGATAAAGGGACTTCATAATGAAAAGTGTTTATCAGTGGAAGCAGGAACACTTCTGACAAATCACTGCTGAACTTCATCTGCATCCTTGTTTTTTTTTACTTGATAAAGCAGTGAAAGTATTGAAGACTGGCAATGATTAACAGAAAGCAGAGACTATTGTGATGAATAATGGGAGAAATAGCAACTCTGAAAATGAATCTGAAGTTTAACATCATCATTTTTAAATCATGAGTTTTAACTCTCTTAGTTCCATTTCAATTAAGCTTTTTCCCCCAAATAATCTTTCTTCAGGTTTCTTTGCTGCTGTAGGGCAGCTGTCTAAAACATCAGGCTTAAAGAAAAGCTTCACCTTCATTTTAGGGCTTTCTCATGCAATTCTCTCTCTGCAATGTATCTGTGAACAAATTAATATTTGAGAACAAAGAATACCGAGGATAAGATTCAAAAAGTTTTCAAAACTGTACACCTTGAGAAGACATTGCAGTTGTCATAGTTCAGAAGCTGTTGAATTGTATCACAACTGATGTAACTACATAATTCCACATCTTACAGAATTGCACAATTGTTTCCAGATTTTTGTTCCTGTAGAGAAGCGTGTGTTTAATTGGCTGTGGAAAGATGCAACCTTTACTGTGTATTTTCTTCAGTGTTAAAGAGTGAGATGAAGAAAAGAGTTTCTCAATTCTTTCTAACAAGTCTCTCATTCTTAGCTCCAATGAGGTAAGTGCATTTTCTGATACAAGTACGACAATGCAAAGTATTGATGACGTGTAGGATAAAACCTTGTTTCATGTAATTCTTCTGTCACTAAGTCACTTATGAGAAAGGTTCTCTGTGACGTTGTAAGCTGATTTCCCAGCACACTTCTCATCTGAAATTGTTTCAGTAGCAAAATACAAAGCTAACAGTGCTTGTAGAAGTTTCGAACCATGCAAAAGGTTTCTTTTAAGATTTCTTAGTTTTGGTGGCTGTTTTTACTAATTCTGATGTGCTTTACCTTACACCTGCAACCACAGTTAAAATGTTCATCTTCTACTGAAAACAACAAACCATAGACTTTCTCAATCCCTTTTGTCTTTCACAAATAATTTTCACTCCCACTTTTTCCTTTCTCATGTGGTGATTTGACATCATTAACTGCAATTGGGTGTATTGTCAGTATTTTATCAGCTGCACCTTTTTGGGAGTGGGTAAGTTCTTGACTACTACGATTACTAAAAGGTCTTCCTGATATCTTTGAGTGCTAGATGCCTTTGAGGCTTAAGTATTTTATTTAGAAATTTTATTTAGTATTTTATTTAGAAAAATGATATGCATGAAAATATACGTAGTTGTATATAATATACTTTTTGTTGCAGTTGGAGCTAAAAAGATTCGGGAGACATAATTGCTGCTCTGCAGACACCTGAAGCAACATGCTAATTCCATACCTGATTTCTTGTTTGTTCCTGGATATGGACGGGAGAAAGTTTACCTGTGTTTAGTCAGATTAATCACATATTCAATCCTGAAACAAATGTTTTTAGATAACTTGACAGTATTGTCTACGAACAATAGGAATGAATAATGCTTTTTTTTTTTTTTCTCTGATCACAGCTTCTTATTTACCCAATTGAAAAACAAAACAAAACAAAAAAATAATGAATACCATGACCTTTTGCAAGTATTCCCAATTCTTGGAAAGACAATTTTCATAAAAGAATATGTCATTTCAGGTTGATTTCAACAGTGTAAGGGTATATCAGTGAATTCTCTCTCTTCCTTCTCCTCCCCCAACCCCAGATGTCTTTTCCAAAAGAATGCCATTCTCCTGTGAGCCCAGTAACATCCATGTTCTTCTCATTTGTTGCCCCATATGGACTTTTCTGACTTTCTCAGTGCAGTCCAAGAAGACATGTGGGGATATTTGTATTTAAATAAATAGGATCAGATGGGCAAGGGGACTGCATTGTAGGGGGAAGGACGGAGAAGGTCATGGGCTTGGAGAGATCTGTGTGGCTGGAGTTACATGGGAGGTGGTGAGAATAACTTGGTGGGTTGTCATGCAGAACACCTGCTCTTAGCACTCAGAGTGCAGAAGGGTTCACCGGGGATCTTGTGTGAAGTCTGTTCTGGTGACTCTCCTCTGACAACTAAGGGAGTCTGTTGATTTATATATATGTGTGTGTGTGGGTTTTTTTTGTTTTTCCTATCAGTTTCATTTCCCTCTCCTCCTTCCCTTTCCCACCACCATAAACACCCACACCCCTCTTCGGGCCACCCCCCGCGAGACGAGCCTTCCTAGGAAAAGCAGAAAACGATCTCAACCTGGACACGGCAGGCAGACAAGCAGAGGGGGCAGCACAGTCGGATGAGGCAGACGTGAATCCCGTGAAAGCCCCCCGCCCCGCTGGGCGGCCCGCAGGCAGCTCTGCCCTCCCCAGGAGGGCTCTTTTGCCACGCCTCCTTTGGGGCAGCCCTTGGTAGAGCTCGAGGGCACTTGCACAGCTCCGGACGAGAAAGGGGCGTGCTGAAAAACATCAAATCCACACCTACAGGAGGAGGACGGCGTGGAAAGGGAGGGAAGGAAGACGTGGAGGACAACGTAACTTACATGCCAAGGCTTTTCCTTAGGAAGCAAACCTCCTGCGATCCCGGGGAGCTCAGCCCCACTTGGAGATAAGGATGAGGAGCCGCCTCGACCGCGCAGCGCTCAGCTCCCGCCCCGTCCGGCACGGCTGAGAGCCGCTTCAGCACCACGGACAGCGCCAGCAGCGCCGCCATGGGGGGCCGCGCCCGCGCAGCACCGCGCAGCGCCCCGCGCCTCTGAGTGGAGCCGAGCCGGGCCGACGCGCACATGTAAGCTGCTGCGGAGCGGCGAGCAGCGGGTTCTGCTTCTTCCGGAGCCGATTCTCTTTTAGTCTGGCTCCAATACCAGTCAGTAGTTGTGCTCTAGGAAGTTTTGTTGGGAATGGAGGTGTCTCGGTGTAGCACAGTCTTCCACGAACCTGGGTCTGGGCTGGCATTGAGATGGGTGGGTGGCTATGAGTGCAAGCGGTTTGGCTTTCTACCCTTGGAATTTGTGAAAACTGCTGGGTTTTAGTGTACCTGTAAGGGTTTGCTGTTTGTTGCTGGATATATGGTTTGGAGCTACGTTGTTGTCTTCTCTTACAGTTGGGTGAATTTTTTTTTTAAGGGTTTGCTTGTCTTGGAGACAATTTGACCAAAACAAAAAGAGGGAAAATGACAGGTCTTAAAATTC
The DNA here is from genome assembly GCF_019232065.1 of Centrocercus urophasianus. Taxonomy (NCBI): domain Eukaryota; kingdom Metazoa; phylum Chordata; class Aves; order Galliformes; family Phasianidae; genus Centrocercus; species Centrocercus urophasianus. The sequence continues at coordinate 12,837,903 of NW_024884822.1, forward strand.
AACATGGTATCATGTCTGTTTCAGCTTGCTGGGTCTGAGTGTCAGGAGACTTTTCGTGTTTTTTCTTATCTTGTTACAAATACCGAGTGAGCAAGTGGAAAGGGTGCAGCAACTGGGAAAAACAAAATACACTCAGAACTGAGATTTTCAGTTCTTTTCAGATGTTTTTCTTTTTCTTTTTTTTTTTCTTTTCTTTTTTTTTTTTTTTTTAAATAAAACTGTTTGAACAAATACAACAATACACTGCCCCCTGCTTGCACAATTAGAAAAAAAAATTCATTATTGTCATCAGTAGTAAAAATTTATGAATGAGAAGGTATTCCTCTGTTGTGTTCTGGGTGTGATCTCAGCTTCACTTTTGAAGTGCTTCAACAGAGAGAATGAATTAGTCCTAATTCAACAAGCTAGGTGTATTTCTTTATTTACAATAACAGATTCCTTTCATGGCAGTTCATCTGGTGGCCAAACGTGTTAATGAATGAACAGTTGGAGACGACGTCAGAGTAGAGCTGATTTTGAAATATCTCACAAGCATTCTGTAACAGCTTTGCAATAATCAGATGTTTTCAATACTATCTATGAAGGAGAAATAAGGAATGGGGAAAATAACCCTGAAAATATGTTATAAAGCAAGAGTAAATTGAATATAAGAACAAGATGATTATTTCACAGCCTCTTCTAGCATTAAAGACTCGTGTTGATGAGTTTTCTATGGAATGGGAAAGAACATGCTCATTCTTAAATTATGGGAAGGGGAAACAGCTAAGAAGCAGTGAATTTTTATCTATTTATTTTCTTTGTGTGTGTGTGGGGGGGGGGGGGAGGGGGAGGGAAGATATCTGGTAAAAGTCATATTCCATTTCCTTTTTCTCAAACCCCAGGGCAGAGCTACCTGCCTTAAACCAGGGAGGAGTTCAGGGAGGATATCAGAGTTTAGGTGCCAATAAAGATTCAGTGCTCTCTCAGTGTTTTTGGGATACTGGCCTGAGACCTTATGCTTTATGATAACAAGATTATGGAAGTTGGTGTGTATAATTCATCAACATCCTTTAATGACATGTATGACATGTAAGACCTGGTTTGTATGACTGAATGTATCTTACCATGCCATTTCTTACAGAGATTTCAGAAAGTGTGGATTTGCTATTTGCACCTGTATTTCCTCAAGGCCTCTTTTCAGAGATTGACCTTGAAATATCATTTTCCTTTATCTACGAGCAGTGGGAATGGTGGAGGAGGGGACATTTACTTCTGCAACTGCTTCGAAGGACTATTCTGCAAATGAATGAATTGCTCCAATATTTATTGGGCATGTACCACCTTCCTCCCCCACCACCACTGCATGAATAGAGTTGAAATATTCCATTAATTACTCCTGGATATTTCATATAGGACAGGAACCACATTGCTAACAGTGCTGTCATAGTCTAGCTATCTCAAGACTAAATTAAAAAAAAGGGCTTTTTTTGCATTTCGAAGGGTAGAAAGCTTAAGCATTATCTGCTGTTAATCAAAACCAGCCATACCAAATGATATTCAATATGCACAGTAAATCAGCAGTATATGAAAAATGGCATCTAAAACTTTTGATCTAAAGGATAATGTTCCAATTTAAGGTTAGATTTAGAGATTTATTTAAGATATTGGGAAAAAAAAGAGGATCTGAGAGAGATCTGGTAATAAACACCTATGCAGCATTTGAAACTCCAATGTAGCCTGTTGCATATATTAGAATATTTGAAGTTTGAGTTCAGTCTGTGGTTGTCCCCTGAAGTTGGAGTCCGCTTCAAAACATGCTATCATTTTTTACCATGAAGGTATAACACTTATTTTTGCTCAGAGCAATTTAATATACTCTTTAAAATTGATTAATTTCTTTATATCTATTTGTTTCTTGTCATAATCCTTAATAACCTTAATTTTTGTTCATGTTCCTAGCACGTCTCTAAACAATTTGGTTTTGTATGTGTGTGTGGAAGGAGTGTTCAGTACACAAAAATGGTCCATTTGATGCCTAAAATCCATGACCATTTTAAAGAGGCCTCAGGGATTCTGCAGCCTTTTTGTGCCCTGATTATTTTTTAAAAACATTGGTGTAAGTAGAAACTAAAATAAGAAGTAAATAAGAAACAAGAAGTAAACTGGCAGTTTCTGAGTCTCCTCAGGAACTAAAAAATTATGTTTTTAAAATGGTTTTCAGAAACTTAAAGTTCCTTTTCACCCTGGTGACGTCAATGTCTTATCAATGCCTACCCTCATGGTTGTTTTACTCAGTGTGATTCATAGTAATGGTTACTTATCCTAGATTTCTGTTGAAGTTTCAGGACAAAGAGAGCAGCTGAAAGAGTACAAGGGAGACTCCTGCAGCTTCTCTCCACCAAAAGGAAATCCAAAGAATAGCCAGTCATTAAGTTCCTAAAGCTGCTTTTCTAAATGCCCTGCTCAACATTTAGGGTTTTAGTCAGGTAAAAGCTGACATCACCTGAGATTTCCAGACTTACCTCAAACACAAATACGCATTGATTTCAACACCTATTCAAGATTCAAGTGTATCTACTCAAGTCGATACCATTCAACCTGTCCCATGTGCTTTCAAAGTTCTCTTTCAAAGTACCTTTGAAAATTTTCTCCAACCCTGAGCTCTAGGTGGTAGTCTGGCTGTTTCACAGTTGCTTTCACTATACAGGAACTTGCTGTATGGGACCAAAGGGTTGGCAGAAGACCCTGCATGGTGTAAATGGGAGCATTGTGAAAGGGAGGGTCAAGGAGACAACCCCTTTGCTAGGATATGCTCAAAATGAAGCAGCCCAGTTTCTTCTCTCTTTCCTCTGTCCCACACATCTGGCACTTAACCAGGTACGGAAATTTGGTTGTGAAAGAAAGATCTTCATCTTCAACAGTGTTTTCACTGACACCTCACTAAGAACAAGCCATGTTATGCCATGTTCCCATGTGAGGCACTGAGTGTCTCAGCTCCTAGTAACTTCACTGCAAGCTGCAAGGACCTACACTAAGCCACTTCAATTAGGAGCTGGGATATTCCCAGAAGATGATTTGTTAAAAGCTACATCACTACAGAAATGTTTTTTCTTCTGCTCTCACCACAGGAGTCCAGACATCTTATGGCTCCCTCAGCTGTATAAAGCTGGATGTACATTGCTGCAAGCAGTACATGGGCCCATTTCTTTTTCCCAGAACACTTTATCTCCAAAACACTGCATACACTGGCATTCTTTCCTAGAAAAATACAATATTTAATTGCAGTGCTTGATGAGCTTGATCACTAACTCTCTCAGTAAAATTGACATACAGAGACATTTCAGTACGAACCCCCTTTATACAGAAATGGAAAGATAAATGCAATCAATTTACAATTGCTTTTTAGTTTTTTTTTTTTTTTTTTTATTAGGAAGACATTACACACACAGTAAATATGATTACCCCTGAAACTGCCTGCATATGACTGAAAAGCAGAACAGAAAAATGTGCTGAGTACAGTCATGAGTTTATAGAAGGGTTGGGTTTTCAAGATTCTTTGATGATGCATAAATTACTCTTCACACTGCCACTTCTCTATCACGATTCAGTGATCGTGTCAAACATAATTACAACTTTCTTTTCAGAACAGGAGTTGATAGCTGAGCGTTCCTCATGAAATCGTTCAAAGTTAAAAGTATAATTTTTTATTCATCTCCTGCTCTCTATAAAGTGCAGTGGCAGAGATATTGATCTTCCGTGCTCATGCCCTATGACTAGAGGTCATAATTCATCTGAGGTGAAGCCCTCTGAATTATGGTGCCTTTTCCCCTTCCTCTAGGCAGTGCAGATTAACTCTGTGCTGCAGGGACAACCCTGTTGAACATGTATTATAAGCACAAGGTTGTATATTATTATTATTATTATTATTATTATTATTGAGCTTGTATTCTTTTCTGTTTCCTCTTTTTCTATATAATTTCTGTTGCTAGACACTGTATGAAACCAGTATAGTCTCTGAATTGAAGGAAATGAAATGAAGGTCCTTTTTTTGGCATCTTATTACGTATACAACAGACTGGTGTGAATTAGCTCTAGGCTAAACTCTAACCTCCTTTTTCAGGCCAAACTTCCAGTTGTCCAGTGATAGTATTATTGTAGTTTTGTGGGTTTTTTTCTGCCTCACCTGTCAGGAGAAAAAAAGCTGTATAAACATTTATATGTGTGTGTAGGTATATGTATATATCAAGAACGTAGTTGGACACTGAGCAGAATATCTAATACATTCCTCACTGCTAGAATTACTCCAAATTTCTGGGATGCTTCCAGTACTAACCATTAAAAATAACAACAAATGTATGTTTGCCAGTAATTTATTTGCCATACAACATTTTTAGAACATAAAAATAAATGCTTTTTGATGATCAGAAGAAGCCAGTGGAATTCCTCTTGCATGAAGCAGCTATTACAATTTTATTCTCCACTGTTCTATTTTTTGTCTTACTTCCTTTATTCTTTTCTCCTCCTGAAGAACATAATACTGAAGGCAACGTGTCTCCTGGCTCCTTTCCCTTTTGTCACTCATGACAGTACTTTCAAACTCCATTAGTAATTTTTCAGAGCAACACATGAACTTTTCATTGAGTGAAGGTCAAAACTGACTTGGAGAACAGATGGGGTGTGGAAAGATGAACCTTTGCCACCCACTGAGCGTTAACACCTGCTTATTTCTTACATCTGCCTGCTGCAGCTTACATGCTCCTGAAAATTTTACCCAAGTGAATTAGGACTTGCAATTGGATTGAGTGCAAATGGCATTTGTGAAAGTGGTTTTGTTTTTACCTTCTTAGTCATGCTTTGCATTCTTTGAAGGTGGAAATTAACTTCACGTGCTTGGAACCTAACAGAGGGACCGTGATTTTGTTGAAATGCTATTGCAGCAAAATGTAAAAAGGGCTACAGTAAGATGGTACTGAATGCTTCAAAAGCACGGGGAGATTTAGGATTTCTGCTGGTTTTATACAAGGGGGTGCTACTTCCTCTCTGAGCCCAGTTATACACAGCATAATTTTCTTTGGAGGTTCCAGAGAAGATGGCATAGAATAGTTTGGCTTCATCCAACCATCTCCAAGCGAAGGCATTTCAGCCACGTAATCAGTGGGGAAACTAATGACCCCTTCTCATCTGTTCCTTCCTTTGTCTTCTGTTGGTGGTCAAATATCTGCATCGTTGTTTTTCAACAGCAGCTCTCAGTAAGCTTCTTTCTCAGGGGTGATCCTGAAATGAGGGATTATACCTGTGTTTTACAAAACTGGTCTCTGGATTTGAGTACTTGTATTTAGAGTAGCTGCCAACTGTATTTCAACATGAAAATTAGACGGTCATTCATTAAACTACTCTAGATGAGGAAAGAGAAAAATGGTATTATGTAGCATGGAAACAAGCAGTGAATGAAAAGGTGGTTTTTTGTGCCAGCTGAAACTTAGCAGAATGCAATATATTTATTCCTGTTATTATATGTTATGATGTGTTCAAAACTAGATGCATATTTTTAAAGTTAATAGAATACAGTTTATTGGTCTGGTACAAGAGCTACTGATGTGCTGATCTTCTTTAGTTTACCTCAGTAAGAGTAATTAAGAGAAATACTTTGTTATGGGTACAGTTCCTAAACAAACAAGAAAAAATAATGTATTTGCACTGTTTTTTAAATGAACTTCTCAAACTAAGAATGTTCTTGGCATTATTGTTGAAATCCAGTGTGTTGTAGATCAGGAAAAAACTTGCCTGTTATCCAGAAGAAAATATTCTTTATTCCATAGGTATCCTAAATTATTTTAAATGCCTGGCTCAGAGCATACAGAGCCATCAAGATCAGATCATAACAATGCATTTCCAACTTTACTTCAAGTTACGTGGAGTTATGAATCTTCAAAAGCATGACTTATGTTCCTTTGCGCTGTTTTGTTTTTCTTTTTTTTTCCCCCAGGTTGAGAAACAGCAATTATAAAAACATGCATCGAAGGCACACAACCCTTCGGGAGAAGGGCCGCAGGCAGGCCATCCGGGGCCCAGCCTACATGTTCAATGAGAAGGGCACCAGTCTGACTGCAGAGGAGGAACGCTTTCTTGATTCTGCAGAATATGGCAACATTCCAGTCGTGCGAAAAATGCTGGAGGAGTCCAAAACCTTGAACTTTAATTGCGTTGATTACATGGGACAGAATGCCCTACAGTTAGCTGTAGGGAATGAGCATTTGGAAGTGACGGAGCTCCTCCTCAAAAAGGAGAATCTAGCTCGAGTTGGGGATGCGCTGTTGTTAGCCATCAGCAAAGGATACGTGCGCATAGTGGAAGCAATATTGAACCATCCCGCCTTTGCACAAGGGCAGCGTCTCACACTCAGTCCCCTTGAGCAGGAACTGAGAGATGACGATTTTTACGCCTACGATGAAGATGGAACTAGGTTTTCCCATGACATTACCCCTATCATACTTGCAGCCCACTGCCAGGAGTACGAAATTGTTCACATCTTACTTCTAAAAGGTGCACGGATTGAAAGGCCACATGACTATTTTTGCAAGTGCAATGAATGTATTGAGAAGCAGAGGAAAGACTCCTTTAGTCACTCTCGATCGAGAATGAATGCCTACAAAGGATTAGCCAGTGCTGCTTACTTGTCTCTTTCCAGCGAAGACCCCGTCCTTACTGCTTTAGAATTAAGCAATGAATTGGCCAGACTAGCCAACATTGAAACTGAATTTAAGGTAATTTACTTCCATGGCATTTTTCGTGGGTCAGATATGTTCAGTGTTCTTTCAGTGTGTATTTCACACATTTGATCAAGTAGTGGCTTTCACTCTTGGGGGGAGGAAACAGAAAGTGTAGAATCTGTCTATATGTGTTCACAACACACAGATCCAGATCAGTACACATTCTGCAGCTAATAAGTTTTTGGAACTGAATACTGCATATTGCATCAGTGCTGTCCTTACTGGGAATTTTTATATTGTACTCTATGATTGCTTAGAATCTTTAGTTTGAAGCAGGAATAAAGCTTAAATTATTTTATTCCAAAAATGAAGACTCAGCTCCTGTAAGAAAGGTAAGTCTTTTTAACTGCTCAGTGTATTTTTAGAAGCAGAGTTCTAGAATCTGGTGTAATTGATTGAGAATCCAGAACATCTAGTTCTGTTCCAGTGATAAAAGGTATAAATTAAGCACTTTTGGTTTTCTGCAAAGTAATTAAAATCGCATTTCAACTTAATGGTTGAGTACTCCATCTCTGTATGATGAATTTCATTAAAAAAGAGGGGAGAAATAATAAAGAAATTGTTATGAAGTCAATTACCATGCCAAACAACGGTGGAACTTGCAGAACTCTCTGACAAGTTATTCAACATTTGCATTATCATAATGAGTTTGTAAGTGTCCAATGTCATTTGCATTATTTCTCTAAGTCATTTACATCTCATAAATAGCATTGTCTCCCTTTATAAAATAAATTAGTCATGAGAAAACTCATTTTCAGTGGTTCAGTCATCAACTTTAAGCTGTTTTCTGACTTACAACTATTGTGCAGCTACAATCACGATCAATGACACTGGGGTAATAAAGCATACATTGTGAGTAAACTGGGATAGAATGCCAGCCAGAAATCCATTATTTTTAATTTAGAAAACTATTCAAGTGTTAAAGCATCCATTTCATGACTTAAAGCTACATGATTGCTAATCTAAATCTGACAAGAAGCATGATCTCAAGCTGTTACCTTTGAAACAGTGTAGTAAGTATAACAAGTGGAAAAATACCCAAACCATGGACCTTTGAGGCAATAAAATTAGGGCAAAATCTTACACTGTCCTTTTTTTTCCCCTTATGAATCAGAATTGGAAGAACACAACAGTTTTAAAGAGAGTTGTTTTTATTTTCTCTCTGTCCTAGAAGAAGTCTCACTGAGTTTTCTGAGACAGCTGAGGGTTACTTTGGTGTGAAACCATGTGGGTTCACCCAAATTGTTAACATTAATATCTCATTAACGTTCCTTCTTCTTCTCAGTAGAGGACTGTCTCCTTGTGCAGAGCATGAGCAGTCTCAGTATATTGCATGCCTGTCAGCTCTGATAAGAGTCTTGCTGAAGGAATGCAAATCTACCAGAATCCCTCCTTTTGTTCATAGAGCTGCCAGCGTAGTCTAGACTGGCACTGGCAGGTACATGAATCCTCCAGGAGCAAACGAGATGGAATGCTGAATAGTCTCGTGATGGTTGGCCTCCATCTCCCCAGGCTGACAAACGGATGTGAATAAATCAAGAAAGGAAAATCACTAGAAAACATTTGCCAGTTTATAGTATTTTCAGGAATGTTTTCCAATTTTGCTGCCCAGTGAGAAGCTTCTGTGCAAAACACAAGTATGTATATTAATCAGGTACCTCTGAAGATAAGCTGACCCAGTAGTTTACTTTCACATTCTTTTAACATATTGCCATTTCTAGAAATAACAAATATCTCAAGATTATGATGTGCTTTGCTGTAGATGAAAATCAAATGTATGTATGTATTCAAAAATATTTATTCTTATTAACATAATCAATGTGGCACAGAATACAGCAGAAGCTTTTTTTTTCACAGATCATGACATTTTGAGAATTTATTTCTAGAAAAGAATGCATTCACTGGAGATGTGTTTAAGAAGTCCATAAAGTAGGAAAAATGTATGAAATCAAACAAGCTCCAGAGGTCTTTTGTGTGCATCTTAAAATAATATTTTCCACAACTTCATAGTTTGTATTGCTGAGGTTCTGTAGTTACCATCAGTGCTCCACAACTACATAGAATTATCCCTTGGAACTATTTTGAATCAGGTAATTATGCACAGTCTTAACAATGCAGTTTTTAAGAGGAACAAAAAGTCCTTGAAACTGAAGGGCACAAGTAAGATTTTAATAATGTAGGTGAAGAAATAGTAATTAAGGGCTAGATCACCTACCTCTGAAGAAACTCTTAGCATGAGATAATTAAAATATAAATGCAGAGCCTCTCACCTGCTGCTTGCTGCCCACAATCACTAATGCACCATTCATAGCAGTATTATTGAGGTTAAAATGGAAGCCTAGACGTGTGATAGAATCTCACTGCTGACCTTTGGCAGCACTTCTGCTGACTGATCAATAGGTCTTTAATACTGGGAGATGTTCTGGGTTACCAATCTGGGTGGATATGCTGCTCTATTGAACTCCTTTCTTGATGTGTTGATTTAGGCTCTGAAGGAAGATCAAGGCAGTCAATTACAATGTAAATTCCCCCATGTAGAAAGGAGCAGTGGAGACTCAGAACTGGAAGAAAGGTGGAAACTGACAGAGCCGATGGATGCCAGTGGTTTTATTGGAGCAGATTGACTATTGGGTTAAATCAGTGCTTTTTCAGTCAAGCTGAGATGAAACTGCAGAAGATGAGGATCAGTCCAGATACCTACAATAAATGCATAGTCTCGAATAAGCCATTATTTCCAGCAAATCTGATTTTTGCAAGGCTTGTTTATAAGGAAAAAAAAAAGAAAAATGTGAAATATTGTTACATTTATACAGAAATTATTTAATTTTTTAACTTTCAATTCTCTAATGTCAAAGTCCTCCCAAAAAGAATCAAACGAAAAAACTAAAAAGCTTTTTTATAAGCACTAGAAAACGAACTGCTTTCAGAGACGTATTCTGTGAGTCTAAAAATATGTAATTCAATCAGAATATCGTCCTCTCCCAAAAATTATTGTACTGGTTGTTTCTGCTGAGAATTGTCGCAATTTGAGTGCATTAAATGACCTGGCAGTTAGCCTAAAAATGAAGCAGGCAGGAAAGTCATCCAATGTGTATTCTTGAAATTTCGGAATACCTCCCAGTATTTGTACATGTTGCATGCATCTCATATTGTGCTTCTAAGTAGAGCTGAGTGTTAAGCACAGCTGGCTATAAAAGGAGGTGTTAAGTATCTGAAGCTCCAGGGGGAGGCTGTGCTTTTACTCAAACTGAAAGATCTATATACACTCCTATTTCTTTCAAAGTTGGCAGACCTTGAGCATGAGTCATAAAGCAAATAATCCTTCTGTCTTCGATCAGTGAATCCTGTTTGTTTTGCTCGTGCAAGTAAGCTTCCAGTGTGAATAACATAGGCAGGATTTGTCCACACAAATAAGACATTGCCTGTGAACCCAACTGGTAAAGGCTGCTCTTCTCTCCAGTCCAGGGAGATCAATCTTCCTCATGTCACCTTGGCATGAAGCTGGATGCAGATTTCTTCACAGATATTGGCTCTTCACAGCCAGGTGACTCTTCTAGGACGGAGATATTAATAGCAGAGTCAATAGAATCATTTCTGTGTGTCCACTGATCTCCTCTTGGAGATAATCTTTCTAGCAAACAGTCTGCAGAAATGTTTGCACCTTGCAACTTAAAGGCAGCATCAGGCCTTATTACAACACTTCACATCCTGCAAACGGAGAGAAAGAGCAGTAGCTCTGTTTGCTCTTTTTTTTAAGCTGTGATGGAGCACTCCTTCTTCTGGTGGGATCCCAACCCACACCCAGGTTTGTTTTGCAGCCTGGCATGCTCCAAAATACACGACATGCTTTGAGTGGTGAAGACAATCAGCCAATTCATTCTATTTAGCAATCCAGACAAATTCAATTACAGAATCACAAAGGAAGCTGTGAAAAATCTCATGAATTGTATGTGGTAAATAAGTTCTCAGCTCCTGTTGACTAAAATATTACTGAAGGTGTGATCAAAACCACCACCTGGAAAACATATGGTGTGTGCTCTTTGTTTATCAATCCTACCAACACTTTCTGTTCATTTACTATAGCACACGTTTTGTTTCTAACTGCTATATCTCTTGCTGATGCTCTCTGATTGACTGTAGTGCTTTCTCTAAACGATTTCAAGATCCAAAAGTGACCTTATCCTGTCTGTGTGTGTATGTGGCACATCCGGGCTCAGCTGGTTGATGGGCTGTGCCTGGCTGCTGCCCTATTTATGGGGAGCATTGGCTTGTGTGGCAGCAAGTCAAGTGTGTAGCTGCCTACAGAGATATGCCTGCTAGGAACTGCTTGTCATTTCAGTGGGGCTGCAGTAATGTGAGACAGCTGAGACTCAAAGCCATGAACCCTCAGGGAATCAAAAAGAATGGCAAAACATCCCAGGAGACTTAATGGCATGTATCAGTTAGGGATGATCTGGCATTCCTGCAATGAAACTTTTGCTCCTGTAACTCAGTACTACTTTTTTCTTCCTAGGTCGTTAATAGAATGTGCTTGACCAAAATACTGTAAGAAAAATAACCTTGTAAAATTCCTATGCATTTCTTGCTTTATCTCTGCAAACGTGGAATTTGCACCAGTCTGACCATACACTGAGTGATACTAGTGACACTGATACATAGTACTGCTGCTGCAAGACAATATGCACTGCTGTATCTGATTATATCTTGCTGAAAAGCTGCAGTTCTGTCCAAACAGAAGAATCTCTTTGGCATTTTTGCTCTCAGGACTGCCTGGAGGCATTCCCTAGGTTTATTTTCATTCCCATGAAAATAAAGACACTGCTGTGGGAATCTTCCTAATTAACTTCATGAACACTCTTGTAAATCAATAACTTTTTTTCTACTCTGACCAATTCTTCCACAAGTGATCCTTTTATCCCTCCATAATCCCTTGCTTCAATATTCTTTCTGGCATGCATCTTCCCTCTGACACCTTTTATTAGTGATATGTATTATTTCTGCAAGATGCTTACTGATGCCTCAGTGTTTTTATCTGGTCTTCCAGTTTTTTGTTTAATTTTCCAGCTATTTTGTTCTTTTTCTTTCATCCAGAGAGGATTTGTTTTTTCACAAAAGACAAATTTTCACACATGCAGCCTTGTTAGCTTTGCTGTTTCACTTTGCTGAGTTTTAGGAAGAGAAGACAGAGGGAACTTCTAAAGTCTCCATTGCAGGGAATATACTCACTCCTTTTTACTGCTGCTTTTACTTTCTCCTTCACAAATACCACTGGTCTTACCCAGCACCTATTTTGAAAATCAAGCACCGCCATCATAAAATCTTTTGAAAATATTAATTTCCAAAAATTATTTTCAACTATTTCCAACTGATGTCTTTTTTTGCACCACGTCTGCACAGCTGCAAAGGATCTGCTATTTCTCCTCCTGTGAGTTCTCTGATAACTGCTCCAAAAAGCGCTGCTCGGTAGTGAAAACCACCTCTCATTGCATCCCTTTCCTCTGCTGTCTCTTGTGTCTCATTGCTAAATTCCCAATTGAGAGAGCAGGCCAGCAGTTTATTCAGCTTTATCTCAAATTACTGCTTGATGACTCTGCCCTTTGATGTTGGGCCAGAACATCCCTTTCTGATGCTTCTTACTCTGCAACCTGGGTTCTAATTAGATCATCTTCTGTTTCTCCTATTGGCTTTATGCTACATCAATATCTTTGGCTCCTCAAAGGGAAATCCTTGCTGCCTTTCAGGCCATCTTGGTACCCAGTGTCAAAAGGATGAACTCAAGTTGTGAATCTTCTACCCAAATAAGTATAACCTCTGCAAACGAAGATAAAAACCGTCCAATGCTAAATGTACCTTCAGTGCAGAAGGCAAAAGAGTTATTTTTGTGATGAAAGCTGCTATTTCTAAAGGTACATGTATGGGAACTACTGAGTCACGGCCTGAACCTCTGATTGATCACCTGAGGCGAGCCTTGAGTCAGCCAGAGGAGCACAGCTGAAGGCAATTCACCTGTGCTGCCGGAAGGGGTGGAGCCTGGCTGCACCCCTCCTAGACCTATTTAAGAGCTGGCTACCAGTGGGGATAGATCTCTTCTGGAGATCACCTCTATTGGTGTTTTGTGGTGAGCCCAGCTGAAGGGTAAGCTATCCATTTTATTCTCTTTTGTTTTCACTGTCTACTTTGCCTAACTCTCTTGATTGTATTGTGATTATAACATCTTGATCTCTATTGATTATACAGTACAATAGTAACTTGTAACTTTCTGTTTTAAGTTGGGGGATGGATATGAACGTTTCCAGGCCAGTCTTTAATGAGGACATTATTTGTTCTTTGAGATGGGGTCCAGGATGTGATTTGGTATTTTTTAGCTTAAGAAAAGAATTGTCTTCCTTTTTCTTTTTACTCTCACCTAAAAACCATTTATCCAGACTGCCTTGAAAATGTGCACTTGAAGCATATGCTTCTTCTTTAAAAATTCTCTCTGGTTTTCACATACATAAGCAGGTACAACCAATTACCCAGCTCACAGTACAGGAAGGAATCCAGCTGGAAAAAAGCTCCTATTATTAAAATTTTAATTTATCGGATGAAATTAAATATTAAAATAAGAGAGCAAATAAGGAGTGATGGTGGAAGTAGCCTGGGAGAAGGAAAATACATTTAAGCCTCACAGTGAAATGTGTGTTTTGCTCGCAGAGTGGAGCTCTGCACGTGAGGAACTCATTTGCTGTGATGTTCTTTTTCAACCACAAATCCATAAATATTAAATTGTAAATTGGATTTTTCTTGAGAGCTAAACTGATTAGCCACATTTTGCATTGGTTTGTAGCAGGAACTACTGAAATATATTAATGTATAGAAAGAATCCTTCTGCTTTTATTTAAAAAAAAAAAACTCTCTTCTGTGGTTCCATTTACATTTGTATAAATTAAGAAGTATGCTCTCTATCTGGGGAACTGTTCTTGTGAGTGCTTTCTCTATGCCTGTTCTGTGATTAAATCATTTTCTGCCTGGCACATTGCCCAAGCAAAAATGGTTTTACAACGCTGCATGAGAAGGAAATCTCCAAAGCTTTTCAGAATGGGTTTGGTCAATGCCAAAGCTATGGTGCCTGGAGCTGTCTTCAAAAATATGTCTGTATGTGTGAACATGAAGGTACGTTAGCATCTGTCTGTATCTATTCACTGTAAAGCAGAGTAGTGGATGCTATGATTCACAGTGAAGGGTATAACTCAGCCACCTACAACCCACATCTGCACCTGGAACAAGTAAGGCCATTATTAATGAAAGCTGTAACTCTAGTGACAGCACAACTCACTGTGCAACTGCAGAAAATTGGATCCTGGTCACTGCTTACAAGGCCATTTAGCCTACTTTTTTGGGTGATTGAGTGACATTATTGCTAAATCTGCCGGCTGATGTTCGAGAAAAAGAAAGAGAAATCTTTAAAAAGTCAATGGAATGCTTTCTGCAGGGAAATGTTCTGATCTCTGTCCCGGAGGAACAAGCCCTTGAGAATACTGAAAGAATGGATGGGGAAAAAAGATTCAACAGGTCTAAGCAGAGATGTGTCAGTGTAAGAAACCTGAATATTTTCATTTTGTCCCCTTCAAAAAAACCTGTTTGGAGGAAATATGTAGTCCTGTGCTGATTTTACTGAGCCATTATTGAAATATATTTGAATGCAAAATACCTTATATAGTGTAATATTAATGTATTAATGTATTAATATATTTAATATATAGTGTGTTTTAATATATTCAGGAGATGAATAATCTCCTTTTCATTCTTTATAAAACTAAAATTTTTGGTAATGAATACGAGAGTCTCAAATTCAGACCATGTCTGAATTTTCTGTAGTCATTCTGAAGCGTAATATATCTTGTAATGGGTTGATGAGGAATGTGAGGTGTTTTGACAGCAGGCAAGAAATAATTCAGGAATAATTTCAAAAATTTAATTACGTATAAAGACTTCCACAACATTATTAATTTTGTATTTTGTAATAGCTTTATTGTGGAAGCAAAACTCCAGTATTTGGTAAAATCATGGCTCCTTTGACCGTCATATCCTCTTGGGATTTGCTGAAACCATGATTTCATCCTCATTCCTAAAAGAACTATGTACAGTGAAACCAGTGGGTCTGGTTACTGGGCACTGCTTATAGGTTCCTCACTTTGTATAAATGAGAAATAATCTGTTGCATCTCGCATGAAGAGATCCATCAGAGAAATCTAATCCATCAGCTGTTGTTTTGGTCAGTAGGATCCATGCTCTGCCACAAACTTTACCAACAGCCTGGACTGTCCCACAGCAGTGTATCTTTGTCTCTCCAGTCCTGGCTGCTGAGGGATTCTCATTTGTGCC
Source organism: Centrocercus urophasianus (assembly GCF_019232065.1). Classification (NCBI taxonomy): domain Eukaryota; kingdom Metazoa; phylum Chordata; class Aves; order Galliformes; family Phasianidae; genus Centrocercus; species Centrocercus urophasianus. Next base: position 12,853,016 of record NW_024884822.1, read on the forward strand.
TCAGCTGTGTCCCTGCTGTCTCTGTAGAGGAGCAGCTCGTGTTGTCTGCCGGCATTGCTGCCAGCTGCTAGTAGCACTGTGATAAATAGGGGGAATAATTTGGCCAGTTGCATGAGTTTAGTTAACAAAGACAGAGTGTTTTCCTTTCTTACCCACTGAGCGTGCAAGGCAAAGTGAGTCTTGGTGTTCTGACTCGGTGCATCTATCGGTGGAAACTCTGACAGGGCTCCTGCCACCTGTATCTGGCTGCTGCTACAGGAGAGGAGAGATGTGTTGGTCCTTCCCATGCCAGCCACCAGATCCTCCTGCAACAAGTGCAAAGTCTCTGTGACTTTGAGTGCGCCCTTACTCGCAATCGTTTTAGAGAGCGGTGCTTTTTTTCTCTTCTTTTCAGAATGGTTATAGGTCTAAAATTACACAGTAATACAATAACCCTCCCTTCTCCCCTCAGCACTAAATGCTACCAAGAGGGAACACTCTAGAGCGCCAAAGATGAAGACATTTTTCAGAAAGATGAAATCAAATTATTAGTGAGGCAAACAGATGGAAAATGATGCTATCACGATTGCACTATGAGAGTAACACAATATTGGTAAGCTTTGTGTTTAATTAGAAACATCAAATGCCCAAGCTTTCAGCTAATACCAGCATCAGTTTTTAGGGAATAGTTAACAGCCAAGCAATTTGTTATGAGCAAGATAACTGGTTTCCAAAGACTGCTGCTTATTATTCACGTTGGGCAAGGATATCTACTGCAACTACAAATGAGCGTAATTAGGACCATAGCTCTGAATGGAATAATAATATTAGATCAGCAGATGGGAGAATAAAGTCAGGTACATTTATCCAAGGCACTGTAGGGAATTCATATCATATTAATGAATGTAAACGAAGTAATGCATTCGGAGGTTTTCAAGTCCAATATCAAAGTGGATGCAGATGGGAAGTGATTTAGTTTAGCACTCATTGTGTTTGTAATTGTTGTTATTGTAGATAATTATAATGAACCCGGCCCCACTGCATCTAAGCAGACTATCCACGAGATTGTGGATAAACAGGAATGATATACAAATAATTTTACATTAGCACAAACTGGCGGTAGGTACTTTAGTGTCTATTGTTTTTGGCATTTACGTGATCAAAAATGCCAATTCCTGGAATGTAATTTGTTGCAGAGAATTTTACACCAGTGTAGTGTGAAAATTACTCATTGCCAAGCATGTCATTTCATGAGAATTAGCAGAGCATTATCTTGAAATGTGTACTTTGTCCTTTATAAAGAGAAGCTGTTGATGACAGGATGCAGGAAAACAGACTCTCTCCTTTGCTAAGCAAGTATTACCTGCACTTTGAACACCAGAGCATTTGCTTAATACCTCTGAACAGCCTGTCCTATTTATGTGACATCCAGGGACTCTATAGTTTATCTTCTGGAAACAGGTGTTTCAGCATAGGCATTCAAATGAGCCTGAGAAAATCTGCAGGAAGGTGAAAAACACCTTTTAATTTGTTGAGCAATTAAAAGCGCGTGGCTTACTTGTGATGTGTGTTTGAAAACCAGCTGAGGTTACGTGAAAGAGAAAGATGCCAAGCATTAAAATGCCATATTATGCTGAAAAGCTTCTATGCCAGCCTTGAGATTTTAAATACTCTGATTTTTTTTTTAAAAAAATGTTGTCAACCAACATCATTTCTGCTCTAAGTGCGTCTGAATGTCTTCAGAGAGATGGAAGAAGACTTTTGTTCTCCACTGAATAACACTGATTTTTTCTGTGCTCACATGCACTGTAGAGGTGCCCAGTGACGGTGCTTGTGAGGAAGAGGTGACATTGTGGGAAAGGAGTGCAGGAGCTGGAGGTGTCCTTCAAGAAACTTCTTTGATGCCTATTCAAAATGGTAATGCCCCTTTTGGGGTGAAAACTTCCAGTAAGTCAAGAGAGACATTAATTTCAGTGTTCATATGCACATGAAACTTACTTTAAATTGGAACTAGAAAAAAATTCTGTCAAAGTGCTTTAAAAAAACTGTAGAGGGGATTGATTTTAAAATCTTTTAATCTAGGAAACCTGAAGTTTTGGCTAATGACTTGGGAATGGCCTTCAGTCTCAAAACACAGCTTTTTCCTAAGATTATGTGATCAGATTCTTGTAGTTACTTCCCCACATAAGACATTTTACCACAATAAATGGTAAAAAATAAAGTTTTTAAAACTGCATAGGAAGAGGCTTTAAAGAAAATATAAAAATGAAATGTTTTGCACGTTCCAATGTTTTATTGGCAGAAAGAACATGCAGAACTGACCTGTTGGCTTTTATCCTACAGAAGCTGTGTTTATCACTTAAACAGTTTCCCAAAATTAATTGCTGGTAGAGACATAAAAGAGAGGAAAACAGTAGAAATAAGATGGGGACATTTCTTCTGCTTTTTATTTTACCCACTCAAAAATTCTTGGAATTTTCAGTAATAAACCAATTTATTTGATCTTTTTCTTGTGTTTATCACTTTAAATAATAAGCTTTACTCTGCATTCAGTATTATGAACCAATAATGGATATAAATTATAGTGCACAATGAGGTTTTTACTGAGGAAAAAAATAAAAGAAAAAAGAAACAGCCTTCTGCTTGACATAATTAATGTTAGATTACATCTGCTCCACCATTAATGATAAACATCTGCAGAAGGTTACTCAAACCACCACCAGACCTGTGAAAACACAAGAAATTTTAAAGAGATTTCCTGATTCCACGGTGGAAAATCCTTAACAGCACCTCAGCTGAGTTGTTGAACACGTTGGTGTATCTGCTGGGGAACAACTCCAAGGTGAACTGCAGAGTCGGTGGGTTGGTTTCATACAGCTCCACACCCTCGTTGAAGAGATGTTGTCTCAGAGATCAGCCTCTGCGGTGCACGTGAGGAGATGAATTGCAGCCAGAAAGCCTGACCTAGAGAGGAGAAAAGAGGTACAAAAAAAGCCACTGCAACAATAAATCATTCAGTGCAGCTGCCATTGAAATTCCTGCAGCAATGCATGGGATGATATTTTCATGGCTTCTTGGAAGCCACACAATTTTTGGTCCTCACTCAAAGCATACTGTTTTTTTCTGGACTTCTTTGGCGAAAACTGAAGTGAGCACAGCTCTGTCTGATTTGCCCTTGGGCTCTTTTGTAGCACACATCTCTTGTTGTCTCCTAACACTCCCTTACAGGATTTAACAGCACCCTTAGCCTTGAGGCATGGCTCCTCTGCAGCTCTCCACTGCAGCCCAGCACTGCAGGAAGCAGGCAGGTGCCCTCCTTATCTCTGCTCTATTTAGAAAGAACCAAACTGTTTGGAAAACAACACAGAAACATTTTTGAAATGTCAAACTTACATTTGAACAGCTTGTTTATTAAATTATGCTCTTTGGGGGTGAAGAAGTCAAGGTCTAGTTCATTGCAAAATGAACAAGTGGCATCTGTTCTACCTCCAGACATGCTTAACAAGAAGTACCTGAGGAGTAAAATGCTTTAAATGAGCACTTAGCTTCATTTTCAGAGATATGCCCACTGGATATGACAGAAAGCTCCTAAAAAAATTGCTGATGTGCTCCCATTTAGAAAGCACAAGAGCACAGACCAACTAGATGTTGCGCTGTCTGGAAAACTAACTGTAGAGGCTTGGCATCATCTATGCGTACAGGCATTTAGCCTGGAAAGAATAGAAATGCACTCAGCTGCAATCAAAGATACCAGCACTTAAGTGCACAGTCGGTGGAGCCCTGGGGAATGGACTCAGTGCCCCTGAGATGTGACAGAAGCAGTGTTAGAGCCCTTCTTAGCATCTCCTCCTGTTTCCTTCCCTCCTACAGACCTTGTGCTTTTTCCTTTGGAAGCATAAGGCTGGTCACAGGCTGTGTAAATACCCAGAAGGAAATTGGTCCAACAGCTTCTTAGCTGGCTTTTGCATTTTTCATGTGAAATCTAATTAGTAAATATTTCTAAGCACTTTGACTACTTGACATGATTGTTATTTAAAAAGCATGATTCAAATCTAGCATGTAATATTATTGGCTTCCCCCCTCCTTTCTCTTGCCTTTGTTTTCTTTCTACATGCATTGTTATCTGGGGGCATTTTCTGCTGGTTTTCACAGATCTCCTTCTGCGTTTTATTCTCTTTCTGCTGCTCCTCAAAATGATAATCCAATGCAATGCAATATTTCTCTCCGCGATATATGTGTACGTGTGACATAAACTAAACAGAGAGCCAAGATCTTCAAGGAGACACTGAGAACACAGCACATTTTAAGCTAGGCAGAAGTGCCAGATTTACTGCCAAATACACAGCTCCTGCATTGCTCACAAAAGAGAGGTTGGATATAGAAAGTATGCACCATGCAGTCAATCTGCGGTTGCACTGGAAACACACAGATGTTTTCTGGTGCCATGATAGACCCAGTCATGGGTGGGGAATGTGCATGGCCACGTGTTCTAGAAGTCTTGGACCTGTGTGGAAACCCTTGCAATGGAGTGGGACAGATTCACAGGACAGGCAATATTTAAAGGACAGAGTTTTAATATAATAATATGATACCGTAGAAGAAATACAAGTCATGGCTTGAAGCAGTGATGGAGCACCTGGTGAGAAGGTGGGACCAACCCAGGGGAGCTCAGGTGCATGCAATACAGTTGAGTGCCCAGAAGGGGTGGAGCCAGGATTTACCCCTTCCCAGACCTCATTTAAGGGTTGGCAGTAGAGGTGAGGGCTCCTCCTAGGAGATCCCTGTATACTTCAGCCTTCTGGAGGTAAGCAGCTTCTTTATTTTTGTGCATGCTACTGTTGTATTTGAGCAGATCCTCACTCGCTGCATCCTAGGGCCTTGCTGTTATTGCTGTGGTTTCCATTGTATTACAGATAGAGGTCCTAGCTATCCAGTTTACTCCCCCTTTTCCTATTAGATTTTTATTTAGCAGGGAAATGCATATGTTGGTAGACAACATTAGGCTGTGTTTTCTTTAATCGAAAAAGGTGGTAGGAAAAATCATTCTGATAAAGATATGTAGTTGTATACTCAAGGAGTGACTCATCTGTGATATTCACTTTTCTGGACAGCTAGACTAGGTTCAGTAGGTGCTAAAAGAAAAAGATAGTAGTAAAAACTAGGAATCTGGGAATTATCTCTGCCTGGAAAATCTAGTGATGACTTGTGCTTTCTGCTTTGCTCTTTGTGCATGTTATTTGGAAGCAATTATCAGAGTGAATTTAATTAAATGCCCTAAATGGTGACAGAGTGGTTTTCATGACTGGTGCACTTACACAAGTTGTTTTGTATTCATGTGTTGTTTGCTATTGTGTGGGTCTGCGGCCCACTGTGCTGTGAGTTATCTACAACAACTAGGAGAAAAAAGAAAAGTGAAATGTGAGCTTCAGCACATTGCTTGGAAGTATTTCATCAGCATCAGTAGGACTAAAACCTACAACGTTCTCTTAAGCCTGGGACTGAAAAGGCAGAGGGCTCAGCAGTGATTTTGAGGGTGGTTGAGGATGTATACAAAATGGCTTCATCCTCTCTCCTGAGCCATTGATGCTACTTCCTACTTCGTTTAGGAGGGACCCATAAGGATCATTGATTCTAGCTTCTGGAAATGCATCTGCAGAATTGACATTTAGAGGTCAGCACCTCTGGATGAGGTAGTTCCTCTCTGATCCTTGATATGACTGACATCTGGAACAGATTGTCTGGAGATGGGGTGGATGGCCCATCTTTGGAGATATCCACAGCCAGGCTGGATGAAGCTGTGAGCAACCTGATCTGACTGTGGGTGTCTCCGTTCAGGAGGGTTGGACTATGTGGCCTTTAAATGTCCCTTGCAACTCTAAGGACTCTTTGAAACAGCAGTTGGATTGTTTTGTTCATTTTGGTTTGTGTTTGTTAGCTAATCGAGAGAGATGGCTGCTTTTACTTCATGTTTCACATCATTTCTCAACTTTTACTCAGGATGTATCACTCTGACCTGAAAGAGCCCTCTTCTGGAGAAATCTGGGTGGTTTGGAACAGATGCAGAGATATGACAGAGTTCACTTAGAACATAATCAACAGATAATAATAGGGTACTCAGAGAAATTGCAGCGAATGACAAGTATCATCAGCCTTTTCAAAACAGCAGAATCAGACATTTTTAACTCCGCATGCACAACGGTGTCAGGAGAAGCAGGAAATAGCTAATCTTTAATTCTTATGTTCTAGCTTTAAAAAGATATTGTAAAATTGCAAAGGGAGATGCATTATCATAGGAGAATCACTGAGCACTGTGTGTTCTCATTAGCAAACAGCAGGATTTTCTGTGCTGACCATGAACATCGTGGAAACCAGCACAAAATGATGAATGATTCTGTAAGAGGAATCTAGGTTGAAGGCACAGCACTATGAGTGATCCCTGAGGTTTGCCTGAGAAATGCCTCCTGAGAGCAGCGAGCTGCTTTCCAGCCCAGTTACGTATCGATTGGGAAGTATTTTATTATTTCATTTTTACACATCCTGTATCTTGGTTAGACCCTCCTGTTTCTCGTGTGCACTTAAAATTAGAGAAAATAATTTTGAACAGAAAAATCATCCATTATGTCTGCAAGTGTACAAAATCAGAAGCAGCAATGGGCTTGCAGGGGATGTGAATAAAGCTGGGTTGTGATGGAGTGTTCCAGCTGGGAGCCTGCCATTTACAGTTGCCTCAGAAGCACTTTTCTAGTTGCTAAGTAAACTGCTTTCCTTAAAGGAAGCAGAAGAAGAAAAATAATGAGAGCTAATACATACGGGTTGTTCAGATGATGTGGAAATGGTGGTGAGAATTACCTGAAACATGCTGGCTAGGAGATAAGCTTGTGAACTTTGTAAACAGCGTACAAATAGGGAGTGTTATTACAGTTTAGCAAAGTTCTCACTCTTGTTTCTTTCAAACCTGCTGGGCTAATTAAGTGTCTCCATTACCTGGGGCACTTATGGACTTCTCTCCCAGCCTGTACCCCTTTTCAGATCCCCATTTGCAGTCCTTCGCAGCTCCTGCAGTTACTTTCAGGCTGATGTTTGATTCTGGGTGTCTGTTCTCCCAGTCTGTTTCAGTACAGAAAACATCTTGGCATGGTGGAGATTAAAGCACAGGATTGATTAGAGAGGAGAGCTTTGAATCCTTACAGTACAATCTTTCTCTTACATCTGACACTAGTGCACACTGGTAACATTCATTCCACAACCCCTATCTCCACAAAATACATAAATGGTCAATTTAAATGCAAATGTACCGTCATTTTCTGCCTGACCTTCAAGACATTTTATATGTTTGTGTCCTAATTTGGCCTTTTTAAACAAGACTTGGTGTCCCTGTTTCTTCTATAAGCATGTTCCTGCTCTACCAGAGATAAATACCTGCTTGTGGTTACGTTATGTCCCTTTTAATGAAGGTTGGAAGTTCTTGCTGACTTCCATTTTTGAGCACCATAATTGAAACATGGTAAATGACTGCAGTGCTCAAGAAGGAAATGGGAAACCCAGCCTTCAACATTTGGCACAAATACCTGCAGGATGTAAGGTATTTACCTTACTAGGTAGTAAGGTTCCTCCTCAGTTCCAGTTCCTCCTACCAGTTCCTCCTCACAGTAGGTCTTATCTGTAGAATATATCCCTGGCTCTGCTCTCACAAACACCCATCAGAAATGTTATCTTTCACTTTCTGCAAGAATCTCCCATCCTGGCCCTGAAGCACTTTTGGGCTACATGCAACTGATAATTTTGAGAGCAGTCTTGGGGTAGATATCTTGCTTTCCTAAAGACCTCAGGCTGGGAAACCCAAAGCACAGACAGGAGCCACATTTTCTACATCACTTCCTTAAGGGGCTGAATGTGAATTCCAGTTGTCATGGAAAATCTTCATGGATGAAACTCCAAGCCTTAGGAGGTAAACTGGAGGCTGGTGATTTCCCAGTTTTGTACACCCGTAAAGTGGATGCTTTGTCAACAAACAGTTGTGTGTTTTAAAAGGCAGTGCATCAATGTTGTGTTACCTGGACCTGACCTGGGAAACAGCAGACTTCAACCCATGTGACAGTATAATAACCAAGGTGTGTCTGTGAGAGGGCATCAGATGAGCCTCAAAAGCCATAGCAAAATTATTAAACCACTTTATTAAAGAAAATATTCATTGTCAGGAGCAACTTGGCTCTGAAGGGCAAAACACCCCTACCACTTCCAAAGGAATCTGGCAACCTCTAAGTGTAACACCATCTTTCAATCAGTGCTGTGCTGTCTAATTAACTAATGTTTGCACTTTTGTTTGAGATCATAGCTTTACAAGGAAGGCTAATATGTTGCTATGTTTAAATGGTAGAATTAATAATTTAGAAAATATGAGAGTACAAAGTCAGGTTACTCTTATCATATCATCAAAGTCAGGTTTAACTACCTTCTTTTTTAGCTTCTTGCTTAATTAGTTAAGCTGCTGAATTTAATTAACTCATCAAACTTAATTTGAAAAGATCTCTCAAATCAGTAGGAGCTTATCTTATGCTTATTATTTCTATTTGGTTAATGAAATCTTTAATATCACCATTTTGTTAGGATATTAATGGTAGTATTAATCGTGTTCTAATTTACTTCATTTACTCAGATGGTGGCATTTTCTTCATTTAAAGTGCCAGCATGTGAAAATCAATCACAGTTTAAGGCAGTGAAATTGCTCTTCTAGCCAGCTCTCAAGTCAGCTACGTATTATCTCTTTTCCATAAATGTAAATTGAGTTTGCAAGGTGAAGTTACTTCATGGAAGATCATGTTGGGTTTCTGAAGTCCTACATCTTAGAGAAATGTTATGAGGAAATTATCCTCTGGATGCTCTTTTGGAACAGCTTAACCATGTTGCTAGGTAGTATATTTGAAACTAAAACTGGTATTACAACTATCTAATTCATTTGAGCACATCTGGGTGTGATGCTGCAGCTTCATGATAGTCTGCCACTCCTTTATATTTATTAAAGAGTTTATTGCAAAAGGCATAAATGGTAAAATTTGATGTAAATTCAAACCCATTTGTTTGGGTATCTTTTCATTCCCCTAGAAGATATGCACAGAGGAGAGGCCATGCGATTGCTTAAATCAGGATTTCTATGCAGGCTATTCACCCATTCTGCAGAAAGTTTTATTGTGACTTAGGATATGCTGCTGGTAGAAACTTTGCTAATTAGTTGAGAAAGGAGTTCATATAGATTTGTACAAACCTAGTTCTATGCTGGCTGAAACCAAATGCTTCACTGCTGCTATTCCAGCCAGTATGATTTGCAGATGCATCCTTGCTCACAGTTGCTCCCTCAGGATGTTTTATTGTTATAGCTTCAGTCTGAGGCCAGCTCTCAAATGCACGGTTAAATAGCTTGTGTCTCTCTGTTTTTCCTTAGAACGACTACAGGAAGCTATCTATGCAATGCAAGGACTTTGTAGTGGGGGTTCTGGACCTGTGCAGAGACACTGAAGAAGTAGAAGCAATTCTGAATGGAGATGTGAACATACATCTATGCCCTGAGCATCACCGGCCAAGTCTGAGCAGAATTAAACTGGCGATTAAGTATGAGGTCAAAAAGGTAAGCTGCTTGTTTGGGTGGATACATCTCTGCATATCAATTAGATACTCACCTGGAAACTCAGTGAGAGATTTTGGTGAGACCAAGGCTGTTCTTTGAGTCCTAGCACTCTGTGGAAATGTTCATTGAATGGAGCACTTGATTCTGGCAAATTCTGGTCTGGGTGGTCCTGATTAATTTCTCCTACAATATGCATTGATAGAAACTGGGCTCCTGCAACGGGTTTGGAAGAGCATTCCAAATTTTCAAGCTAACATCTGCTCTCTTTCCTCTTGCACACCCATCAGATGCTTCAGTTGTCCTCTTGACTGTGTCACTCTGCTGTCAGAGACGGTCTTTTCCTGTTATGAAAGCCATTAATTGAAGAGAATCTTAGAGCTCTTATTTGAAATGAATTGCTTTTGTGTAGGAGCACATGGTTTGGCGCTGAGTACAGTTTCCTAGTATGCTGTATATAGCATTTGAGCCCAAGGTTAGTAAGGGTGCCTTTCCACAAGCTGGGTCAAGTTCAGCTAGCGAAGCTGTTGCTTTGGTAACAAGGGACCAAATTTGTTCTGATGATCTTTTAGAAAATGAACCCAAATGCAAGGTACTCAGCTCATCACCAAGGAGAAGCCCCACTCACCCGCAGACAGAGAGCTATTGCAGAGCTGGTCAGAACCTCGAGTTCTTTCAATATGTGAAGTTTTCTGTGCTATTTTCCTCCTTTATTCTTCTGAGCACTTGTCATCTTCTAGATACCAAAGCCATTACACAGAGCTGAATTGCTGCTGGTAATTGTGCTGCTTTGAGCGTGTTTGTCCTGGCTTAGACTGCCTCAAGGGAGTATTTCCTCAGTTTCTTATATTTTTATAACAGTTGGTTATTTTATGATGTCTGACCGCTAATTTAAGGCATCTGTGGTCTGCCATATACAGTTAGTTGTTTTGTTTTATAAATAACTTCATATGCTTGAGAAAGCTAAGCATCCTTTGTGGATCACAACCACTCCTTGCCTACAGATAATAACTGTTAATTACAGAATATGAACATTACTCATTGTTGACTCAGTTTAGCACATCTCAGAGCATCCTTTTCATCAGTGTTTGTGTGTAAGGTGAGCATTTAACTGCTAGCTGGAAAGTGAGATAGCTTCATTTGTGGGAGGCAGAGATGTGTTCAGATAAATGGCTTTGGTTATTGGCAGTGGCTTGTGATAATAAGCTGGTATTTATTGCACATGCTGAACAGAGATTGTGTTAGAGTAGCGTAGTAATGATTTCCTTAAGAGAAAATAGGTTTCAGGTACAAATTTAGGCTAGACATTTAGGCTCATGTATATGAAACCTGTGCTCCAAAACCTATTCTCATTGTAAAAAAAATTATATAATAGAAAGGGATGTGATGAAGAGCGAGTTGCCATAAGTATCTGATAAATTCTTGAACTGATTCTGTAAATTCCAGGTCACATTTGCAAAGTTAATGCAATGAAGAGACTACATCTGTGCCTGCTGCCCCTATTACTAAAATCCACCTACCTCTACCATTAGCATCAGCACTCCAATGGTCAGTTCTGCTTCCAGCTCCACAAGCTCCAAATGAGCCAGAGAAATTAACATATTTAAACTGGGGGGGGACAACTGGAATATTTTATTTGTTCCTTCTTGTGAACAGCAAGAAGAACCTTAGACAAGGCACCCTCAAGAACTTCACAACAGACTGGAGAAAAGCAAACGTTCAATACTGTAGGCTTATTCATTAAGCTAATATCCAAACTAAGTATTTGTATCCAAAGTTTCAAGAAATAACTTATTTTTCTTTAAATTTATCTCTACCTTTAGCTTCTACATCCACACTTTCTTATTAGGACTCTAAATGTCTATGGCAAGCTTCAGTTGATGAAGGTTTGCAGGGAACAACTTATACTGAAAATTATTTAATATCAATGGTTTTATTGCACAGCTGCTGATGCAATTCCCATTTAATCCCAATTTGTACCCATATGAGAGATTTAGGGATGCAATTAAGGTGAAGTTTGCTGTTTAAGTTATTAGTGCTAATTTTTTGTCCTGTCCCAGTATCTTAATTAAACAATATCCTTAATTTGGTAGTCATGCCCCTGAATGAGTGACAGTTGCTGGAGGTACAGGCTGCACTTCCCTGCACACAGAGCAACAGAGCAGTGAATTCAGTCATCAAACTCACACTTACTTTTAGCCAGATATATACTATTTCTCACACTTCTTTTATTTTAAGTTCAAATCTCTGCTTGGAAAATCCCTCTATACAAGGGCAGCTTGGTCTTGAACTGGAAGGGAGGCCAGAGCTGTTCACTCATCACACTGAAGGTACCCTGAAAGAGGGACTGAAGCCTTCTTGCATCATCTACGCAGGAACCTGCAGCTGGTAACTTCAGCAGATTTTGTTCTGAATGATCTTCCTCTGCACTGATGTATTGATCAGAATCACACAGAATCACAGAATCACAGAATCACCCGGGTTGGAAGGGACCTCAAGGATCATGTAGTTCCAACCCCCCTGCCTAGCAGGGCCACCACTCTTCTTATTTACAAAACCTCAGATGAAATAGAAACTCATTCAAGGAAAACACCAGAGGTTTCAGACTTCAGAGCCTTATCTGTCTCTTTGTACTCTTATTTCTATTTTTTTCCTGAAAAAGCTCTTAATGTATGTAAGACACTGCCAAGAAAGCAAGCTTAGGTCTCAGTAACATAATTGAGGTATTTTATATACAGGGGTAGTGAAGAATTAAGACATTTTGCTTGCAGGCATTTCACAGCAAGGAAAAAACTAAAATTGCAGTCATTTATAAAGCATCCTCTAAGAACTGCATTACAACTTTACCTGAAAGAACTAAACTATCACTTTGTACCCAGAAATTCTTGGAAAACTACACTCAAATACCCTCTGTTCAAGTTCACTGGGGATATTGCTCCCTTCAAATTAAGTACCTTAATGATTCGTGATTCCTTGAAAAATTATTACAGCGACTGTTACAATAGGAACAGTTTGTCAAGAGCGAAGTAAACGGTTTTCAAGTGTTTAAGCATTTATAAAGCCCTGGGTGCTTGTCAAGAGAAGGGCTTCTAGCATATGGCCTGGAATTGTTGCAAGCTTATTTTTGTTGCCTCCTGGTATAACCTAGCTGGGCTTTGCATGTGAACCCCAGTAAAGGTCTGGGTTCTTACTGCTCCATCAAAGGGAGGAGGAAGGCTGGGAGCAGTGGAGCCCTGTCGTGGCACAGCAGAGGGCTGGCAGTCTAAATCGAAGTGCTCTTCCCAGTGAAATAAAATAGCTGATCCCAATGACTGTACCAGTTTCTCTTCTGTGTTCTCTCACAAGGGCTCTGTCAGAACCAGGTTACTTATCCCCAGGCTTGGTGTACTCCAGAAGAGCTTTGATATTTTAAAAGTTCATCTCCCCTGAAGCGGTGAGGCATTCTGTATCTCTGTAGCTGATTAGTAGCATGCTTACAAGGTATAAGGGTTAACTTCACTTTCTTGGGTGGGAAACTGCATGAGAGAGTATTTTCTTTAAACAGTTGAACAATCCCTATCAGAAATATAAACATGGTAGAGTTTTTCCCTATGTTTGACTTCAGTTCATCCAGGGTGTCATTTTCACTTGTGAGGTATAGGAACAGAAGCTGGGGCAGCTCTCCTTTGAATTCTTCCCTCAGACCTCCAGCCCTGAGGAAATGCAGCTTTTTTTGGTGTTCCACAACAAGAGCATTTAGTAGTGTGTATCACCTTTAGAGAACTCTTCCTATTTTCTGTTCTCATTTTTCTCCATGCTGCTCTGCCCTTTTTTATAACCCTTTAATATTGTCAGGAGAGTTGCATTTTTACACTTACCTTTAGATGTAAAGCTGTTGCTTCTCTGTAAGAAGTGACATTCGTTCCCTTCTTTCTCAATGTCAAAAATCATTGCGACTGTATTCTTTTAATTGCAAACCTTGAATGCCCCTCTCTGTTTTCTCAGTTAGCAGCTCATTTCATAACTTACAAAGCCAGAGCACCCCTCTCTTTCACGAGTTTTAATTAGATTAACAGTAAGACACACAAACTGAGTTTTAAAAAAAAATTAATAAGAGTTAAACAGAACACCAGATGGCTGTGTAAATCCTATTTAATGGAGAACTGGAACAGGAACTTTTCTCATAAATGTATTATTAATAATTAACATATGGAGGATGCTCCAAGCAGAATACTCGTGGCTATATTAGATTATAACTTTTTTCCTGCTTTGCTCACAGCTCTTGTCAACTGCTGCAGCAACCTCAGTTTCCCATTCATTTGCTATGAGGATGCAGTTTTGCCCTGTGCTGTGTCTTGTATGCCAGCTGCAGTCCAGGGAGCTCCTTGCTATTGCATGGGACCCCAGTGGCTGCATCCGTGAAGCAGGCAAAAGAATCAGCCCTTGCTGTCAAAGTCATGGGAAATCTTCCTACTGGCTCTTTCACCCTCTTTGAAACAGGGTGAAGGTTTGGAATTTCCCATGGGATAAATCCTAAAGTTCTCTATCCCTGTGCTCATAGTGTGCACAGATAATGGTTTAAGCAGGGCAAGGCTGTGTTTTACCATCTGAGCGTGAGGTCCAGGCAGGAGAACTTCTCATGAAAAAGGTTTTCAGGAAGTTGGCTTTTTGCTTTGCTTTTGTTTAACTCCGGTCATTTTTTTTCAACTGCTGAATTTCAGGAATAGCTAATTGAAGTCATTCGCTGATGGTTGGGGCCATAGCGGGGGCATGAGAAGTGTCTCTTGTCTCCATCACCAGAGCCAGCTGAAACTGTAAGAAGGAGATTTTGGTTTTATGTGACAGTAGAAATACCCTGGTCATCCTGGACTCTTACTTTCATCCATGTAATTTTCCCTGTACTTTTACTTGCGTTTTACAGATTTTTAAGTGATAGGGAAGGAGTTACTTTCCTTCCTTACGGAAACAATTTTATGTCTCTATTTCATTAGCAAGGTTCCTTCCTCCCACTAAATCTGTGGCTCTGATGATATCCATTTGCCCAGATGTTTTAATTTCTTTTCCAGGATGAATCTCATTTTGTTATTTCCTGCCCATAAATTCATCCTCTCAAGGCTCAAATGAATCATATCTCCATCCTGAGTGGTGTTTGCAATATTCCCAATTTACAGTAATATGCAGACTTAATTATTTTCATTTGCAAAGTGCCACAGGGTCTTAGATGTCCATGAAGACATTGATGAGAGAGCAGAGGAACGCATCAAATCTTTTTCATGTATTTCCATTATAGATAAAAGAATTTTAAAATTACCTTTATTAATATTAAAATTCTGTTAGAAAAGAACAATTAATATTGTGTGCTGTAAACCTGACCTTATGTGCCCCCAATTCTGGCTTCATTTATCTCCCCACATGCAGTTCACCTGCTAATGTCTTTGGGAAAGAAAGTCAGATGGGGATCAGTACAAACTCTCAAAATAAGAAGAGGATTCAGTATTTCAAATCGAAGGCAGTTTCTAAATCTTGTTCCAATTTGAGCATTTCCATGAGTAGTGACCCAAGCTGCACCTCTTCTATGCAGTATTCTTGTCACATATGCCTGTGGATATCCAGATTTAATAACTTTTTTGAACTGTCTACTTCATGGTGAGGGGACTTACCCTACAAGAGAGTCTCTCCATCAACTCTGGGAGTGAAACTCGCTGTGTTGGAGGTATTCGAATTTGAGCACTGTATCGGCAGTGTATCAATCTTTCCTTGTCATTTGGAAAAGAGTTGACTGGTTCTCTTGAGAGAAGAGGTTATAGCACTTTAAAACTGTGCCCACTGTGGTCGTTTTCTATATAGGTACCCAAGGGAATTTGTTCTTCGATAGCTTTTTTTTCTGGCGTGCTTTCGGATGAATAGGTAAATCAGGATTTCCATGTGGTTCTGATTCTGTACAGATATGAGAAACCTGGAATGCTGGAGGCTGGGACTTTCACTTCATTTGCTTGTCTGATAAATAGACTTATTTATGCATGTAAAACAAGAAACTTGGCATTAGCAACAAATCTCTTCATAAAACACCCAGGATATTGGAATATGGAACTGGAGATTCCTCAGAAACACCTCTGAACTTGTTACCCTTAGGGAAAAAAAAAAAACGTTTAGCACAAAAAAGAGTCCCTGCTCTTGAATAAAGGAGGTGAAATTGAACATAAACTATGGAGAGGTTTAAATTAAAGAATTTCTTTAAACACCACATTTTCTAGTTTTATACCTCAAATATAGCACTTAATTTTAAAAAGCATGGACTGAAAATATAAGTGAGAACAATAACAATGAAATCTTTCTCCATTGCTAAAAGGATTACTAACTTTGTGTTTTTCACTCGGCACTGAAGATTATTTCTGTCAGCAGGAGAATTGCAATTGAAATGGTCCTGGCAGCTTTATTTACACCATTATTTTTGTTTTCTATTAGACTAATTTGTTTTTATTTGGCTTTATTTTGTGTCTGTTTAATGTTTTCTGCCTAGTCAAACCCAGTTTCCATTTGCATTGCTCATTCTAATGGGACTACACTGTCTCCTCTGTAGCTGTGCACTGCACAGGTGCTTTGGGCCGTTATGCCAGCACTGGGCTGTCCTTCACTACCTTAGCTCTACTGCTTGTCAATTCTGCAGAGTGCCATCCCAATCCCATTAATGTGCTCACTGATTTAGCAGAGAGCAGAAAATCTATCCTAAATGTCATGCTTGTTTTTATAGGGCAGACTGAGTTGCATGAAAGGTGTGTGGTTGCAAACAGTAGCTATGTTAAGGTTTAAAGTGCTAAAAATCAGGATTTGGGATTAGGTAACTCGAGTTAATCAGCAAATGGATCCAGATACTGGGTTTCCATAATATTTATAATATGTGAATGTCTTGGGATTTGATGCGTGTATTTCCCCACTCTCAGATTGCTCTAATAAGTTTTCTTAGCTAAGAAGGTCCATGTAAGAGGTTTTCCAAGAGGCATATTTTATTACTAACACCATATTGACTGCTTTTATTGTATCTCTTTAAAGTAACTGTGACTGAAGCAGCACAATTAATTTTTATTTTGTTCTGATAGTTCTAGGTCATTTGGGCTCTGACTGCAAATAAAAACCTTCTCTCTTTACTCTAAGGTTTATACCTGTTTGACTTGATACCAGATCTAAATATACACTGAGGCAGTCATAAAAAAAAAAAAAAAAAAAAAAAATCATCTGCAGGATGAGTGAGATCCTCATGAATATTTGTGATACCATTAGACAGTCAAATGAACCCCAAGGAGAGAGGAAAAGCTGCAGCAATCCTCAGGGCAGGGATGTTGCCTTGCTTCGTGTTCTATCTGCAGCAACTGCAGCAGCCCACGTAGAGTTAGTTGATTTCCTATGGTCAGATCCCTTTGGTGTTATCTGCTGAGTTTTCTTTCACCCGAGTTGAACAGGGACTCATTAAATTATTTTTTGCTCTGAGGTGGAGGAATTGGGACTGGCTGATGTGCTTATCCCTGTAAGGCTATTCTGGTGCAAATGGTTTTTAAAAATGTGGCCTGTGGCCATGGGTAGCAGTTACAGGTAACTGAAGTGTGTCTCTCTGGCAAAGAGGATACCACCCCTTAGCATGGATATTTACATTGGAACTTCACTTATTATTTGTAATGAATAAATAAGATGGCAATGATGAGTCCAAGTAATTTCCAATCTGAGACTTTCTACAGCTTTACTTACTTTATCAGGCCCAATAAGGCCAACGAAGATCCCACCACATTTACCCTCTGACAATTTCATTTGTTGTAATTTAACAGCGCAAGTGTTGCAAAAAGCAAATTCTTTTTCCCACTCTGGATCATGAGATTAAGTTGTCCTCTCCTGCCTTAAGGTCTCTCATAACAATGTATTCAAAACTAAGCACTGTTTGCTCACTTCAAGGTTCAGAGAACACAGTGTAACATGAAAAGAAGGTTTATGCGTGTCTATATTGGCATTTTCTTCGACTGTGTGTTTCCTAGCAAGCTTCAGTAATTTTGTCCGAGTTACTTCATGCCCTGTTCTGCATTGGTGAAACAGCTCTGTAAGCGGAGGGGTCTTTTTTTTTACCAGATCAAAAACCTTTCACATATTTCTCAAAAAGATTTTCCAGGATTTCCAGGGGCAATGTGGAAAATTGTTGTCCAGTGCACTATCTAGAGTGATCTCTGAAACATCCCCTTCTTTTGGACTCTTTCAATTCTCACCAGAGGCTTTGAGGATGTTGTTTTCCATATTTTAAGTCAACTTTCACTGAGAGTTTACTCCTCTGTAGCACAGGTAGCTTTTGGAGCTATCAGTACTGTCGTGCCTTTCAGAAGCTCTCAAACATGCCACTTTATTATTTAAATAGTTTCTTCATGCTGGCAAGTAATTTTCTTTTTAAAGCCTTTTTAACTTAAAAATATACATGTACCCCATAGGTTGGAGAGGAGTGTTGTTTGCATGAATTAATAATAAAATATGCATAGCGTAAGGTAAAACCATGACCATCTTTTGGTCTGTGTGTGGTATGGGATCAGAAAAGCTGTTGCAGCCATTTCTGAATGTGGAAGCATTGCAAAGCATTTTCTGTGTTTATAATGCTAAGGAAAATATTAGTGCAATATCTAATTTGATGTCTGTGGCCATTCCCTCAGACAAGAGAAAGTTAAATAGTTCTTTCATGCCTTTGAAAATCTAAGATCAGTTTCTGATGTTTTGGGTTGAGAGAATGCTGATGTTGTCCAATGGTTGCTGTGTATTTCATTAACATATGACAAGTATATGTAATGAAAAACTGTACTGCTTTTTGTAAGCAAATAACAGATCAAAATCTGTTCACGCTCTTGTCTGTCTTATTCTGATTTTTTTCTTTATTTTTGTAAGAATCAGACTGAGATGATTACCATCAAAGCTTTATGCCACACCGTCATTCTTTATTGTCTTGTACAAAATACGTTATTCCCATGAATTTGGCTTTATGGCAATCCCTTCTCCGTTTCCCTGTATCTGTATTTTCATTCTAGCTGTTCCCAGACAGAGTGAAACAATGAACATGTTAAAATGTCTCGTGAATTCTCTGAAATGCCAACCAGCAGAAGTCTTTGACTGCCTGATTGCCAAGGGCAACTGGATCTCTTTGAATCAATTCTCCTAATATGTGAATGATGACGGGTGGGAGGAAGCCAGGAAGCCTGGCTGGTGCTTGGTCCTGTTGTTGCAGAAGTCTGCATCTCCACCACTGCATCTTTTCTTTCCATGAGCCATTAAAGCTGATGTTGATTTCATCTCATCTAAAAAAGGAAAAAGTGGAGAAAAAAAAAAAAAAAAAACTTATGAGGGGAATCAGTTCCTTCCATGGTTTACGGCTGTTTGCCAGAAGGGTAATTAGCCTGAGCAGTCTTTCACTGTAGTACTGTTGTTATTAGTTTAACCTTAAACTCTAAGTGCTTGTATGATTAGGACTGATGGTTTATATTATATCTTTTGAAAAAACTTTTTCTGGGAGGGAGAAGCAGCTTGAAAGCATAGCAAGTTGTTCATATTTCTAGGAAATATTCCTCAAGATGGAAGAGGCTAAAAGTACCTTCACCTTCAGATTCCTTCACCCCGAAAGGTTTAGTCACAAAAGATAGTTTTTCTTTCCTTTTCTTTTTCTTTTTGAGAAATGTAGCCTCCCTGCTGCCCCAAAGCCTAATTCATCTGAAGAAGTGTGTTTTAAATGGTTGCTAATGTGCTGTTAAAGATGGAATTGCACTATTCCACAGCCATCCCAATTACCAGACTACCATATTTCACTCTGTGCTAGCAATGAAGTGGGCATTAAAAATCACAGTAACCATTTTGTTATTGTACCATCGTCTAGAGAAAGGTCCATTATATGTTTGATGTGATCATTTTGTCAAAGACAATGAAGATCAAAGCACAGTAGGAACTTGTAGCGTCTGCTTTTCTCCTCTCTCTCTCTCTAGCCTTTCCCCTTCTGTCTACCTCCAGAAAATTCTGCTTTTTGAAATAGTGGAGGATTTTGCCTTTCCCTTCTCAGCATATTTAGTCACCCACCAAACCCGTAAATGAAACGTTCAGTTATCTGAATGCAATTAGCCACATATCTATTTTTCATCTTTTCTTTCAGTTATTTTGCCTTTTAATTATCTCTCTTTGTTATTAAAAACAGTCACATGCTAAATTCAATCACTCTGATGAACAATATGAAATAAAGAAGTTCAATCTTTTATAATAAAGCTCTTCTGTGGGATCCAGTGATGCTGTGATTTTTATTTTTTTTTTTCACCATTAAGAAATTGCCCTTTTCAGTTGTCTGTTGCTCACCTTTTCTTTTTCTCCTGAACAATAAACTGAAGAACCTCAGTTGTAAGATACAAAATTTTGTACTTTCTGTTCCAGAGCACTTCCTTCTGCTTCTAAATTTGTTGTTTCTCTGATGACTAAAGAAGGAGCCATCATTTTTGAAAGATAATCTGAGATAAAGCATTTAAAGTTGCTCACTGCAAAATACCAGCCAGACTTCTTACAGTTTACAGGAGAAGAACCATGCAGAATGGTTCACTTTGGGTCAATATGCAACAAATATAAACAGTATTACATTGGTGTTGTGTTGAGCTACTCCTTCAATGGCCTCCTATGGCTTTAGCCATTTATCAGAGATTTTTTTTTCAGCTTCTAGCATCAAAGTACCTCTCTGCTTCTTTTCTGTATCTCAGCTTGGACTGTCTGAACTACAGACCCTGGCCCCAAAGAAGTGCTTTGTCCTTACTGTTTACTGTAATGCATTGGGTTTTGGCCTGACAAAACCTTTATGTAGAGAGACGACCAGAACTGAAACTCATTCTGCCAGTAGGTGGGGACTTGGGGAGGTTAGTCTGCAGTTCTGTTTTTTGACACCAAAAGCTATGTTGGATGATAAAGACACATCCTTTGTTTTTCTGTTGGATGCATTCAGCAAATTGCTTGCCAAAAATCTCATTCTCTTCAGACGATGCTGCTAATATTCCTTTTCCTGTTTCTTTTACAGTTTGTTGCTCACCCTAACTGCCAGCAGCAGCTGCTCACCATGTGGTATGAAAACCTCTCAGGCTTACGACAGCAATCCATAGCTGTGAAATTCCTGGCTGTCTTTGGGGTTTCTATAGGCCTGCCCTTCCTTGCCATAGCCTACTGGATTGCTCCCTGCAGCAAGGTAAGGACTTCCAATAGTTCACGTTGCTTACTCTGATTCTTAGACTCCTATTCTTTTTTGGTAGTTGCTGTAAGTTCCTCACTTCTTCTGGACTCCTTTCTTCCCTTTTCTCCTTCTTTTTAATCTTGTATTTTCAGTTATAGCGAAGCATTACTGTGGCACGTGTACCTGAAACTGGCAAGACACGGAGGACAGCTTAGGGTTGCAGAGAAGGCTATAATTAATCAAACAATCTTTATGGTTTTGAGGGAAAAGATGATGAAATTTGGAAAATTTCCGTATTCCTAAATATGGCTGTGCTCTGTCTCAAAGCATCCAGTGGAGCAGGAGTGTTTTGCCAAGGCTTAGAGATCACAGGAGTAGGGCCAACCGCTGGCCTATGTACAAGCTTGAGCTCTGTAAGCAGACTTCCATCCTGATGGAGACAGCTCAAATGAGTGGAGATAAATAGATGTGTGGCTGACTGATAAATAGCTTTTTTTTCCACTACTCTTACTGAAGGAAAAAGAGGTGGCAAGGGAGAAATTTATTTCACGTTCAGCAACATCATCCTTACAAGGTAGACTGTTTAGACTGTTCTCAGCAAGAGGATTATCAAAGGTACTTAAGTCTGATAGAGATGACCCCTGGCACTGGTAATTTACTCTGTCTTGAAAGCAGCTTCTCATGTTTCATTTAAAAATCCAGCAAGGAATTGTCTAAATTTGCCAAACCCAAGAAATTATAGATCTGTGGGTGGATGTTAAGGAAACACTGTAAGTTAAAAGATTTATCTGTAAGTAAAACTAGACAAACCTTTTGAAAACAGTCTTCCAGGGCATCCAAGATGATAAAACATTTTTAAGGCTTACAGTCCTACAAAACAAGTACTTTCTCTTTGAGTGCTTGAGAATGCAACTTCATTTTGTTTAGATAGGTATCAACATGTGAGCCCGTAGATCTTATGAATACTGGCCAAGACTCCAGAGCTCCCCATGGAGAAGTGCATGTGAAACCAGGGCTGTGCTGCGGTTGGTTTGGGTTAGGTGACAGTGGGAATTCATGTGGAGGTGATGTTGACTCCTTTGTGTCAGAACTCAGTCTAGCAGGGATTTATGAAGCTGTTCAATTTTCTTCACCTCTGTTGAATGTGCTGAGAGCTGGCACACCGGTCAACAGCAATGTTTTTGGTGTATTCCCAGAACTGCAGGCTTTGTGTTTGAATGCATAAGTAGGTGGGGGAAAAGGTTAGACTAGAAATAAGCAGAGAATTTAAATGAAAAACGTAAAACCAACTGAGCAAAAACTCACTCAAAACCTTGAAATAAATTGTAGGAAAAAGAAGAAATAACTGAGAAAGGTATTTGGTCTTTAAATTCATGAGGTAGGCATATTAAAATTTAAAATAATAAAAAAATTGAAATATGGAACAGCACAATTTTCCCTTAAATTTTCTTTTTTGTGTGTGATTATTTTGTTACACAAAATCTTTTGTGCATTCCCATTTTTCAATGTCCTGTTTTTGTAGGTTTTTTTTTTTTTTTTTTTTTTTTTTTTTCTGAAAGAGAGAATCTAGCCTTCTATCCTAAAGTCAAATTGGAAGTTATTTCAAGAATTGTCTTTCAACAAATGGTTTTCCCTCAGTCAGAACAATGCCGTCTTGACTTTTGTTTTCTCTGGATGTTTTCCTCTGCAGTTAAGCTATGTTTTCTACAATATGTGTCATGCTTCTGCTACGAGCGTAGTACTGAGAATAGAGAAGACCTTTCCTTTTTTGCAGTTTCTATCTTTATTAGTTCCTATCTCATGGAATTAAGATTAATTTGCATTTGGAAAACTGTTTAACTCTCACCCCTTATATACTTTCTTTTTTACCTGTCTGTAGGCTTTATTATTTTCCTATGATGCACATAAGATTTCAAGTCATGAAATGAGATATTCTCTTAAGAATGAAGCTTTGTATTGGCACACTGTCAGCATTTCTGTCATCCTAACAGCAGCAGTCAGGCATTTCCCTGCAGTCTGCATGTGATGTAAGATGAAATTTTGATTTAATAAAGAAGTTGATACATTCAAGAATGACACACCTGGAGTTCAGCAGTATCGCGGTGCATGGAAAAGATATCTTAATGTCATAGTGCATTATGCTGAGTGGAGGAATTGCTTTAATCTCAAGTCTCTATTTTTCTGAGTTCCTACAGACAAGAGAAAATGTCTAATTTTTCAAAAACAATTCAGGCTTCAGAAGAAAGTGCTTCTTTTAGTGAATTGAGAGTGGGAATGGGCTGTGCATAGGCTGCAAATGCACTTAGAATCTATATTCACAGCTGTTAAAATTTGCTCTTTAAAAGCTCTTCCAGGCTGATCACATAAAGAAATAATTGAGGTGGTTACTGTATGGGATATCTACACTGGAAACATAAGGTGGTCTGCTGCAAGTGTGAATCTAGTCAACACCTGCCATAAATACCTGCTGAGAGCTAACATGCACCACACAAGGTTTTGAAGCAGATGGGTGAACCACTGTCATCAGTGTTGGGATTGTTTTTAATTAATTTCATTTAATCAGGAGACCTCCCGCATCTGCCATAACATTCCTAGCAAAGAGTAAGGAAACTTGGACTTTGAGTCAGGGCAATATTCACTTTCCTAAACACATATTTATGTATCTTGGTAAGAAGTAAACTTGCTAATAAGAGCTCTTGAATAGAATAGGTTGTGTTAGAAAGACTTTCTGATGCTTAGAAACATACAAATTTTCCAATAATTGATGGCATAGACAGAATGGAATATCCTGGTTTTGACACTTTAAAATCTCAAGAAGAGGTCATAAACAGGCTCTATTTATGTTTATGTTAGACCTGAATAGCCCTGCTTTTAAAGAGTCCTTTTGCTGCAATAGCAAGAGACTTGCATTCCATTGAAAAGCTCTTTAACTAAGGCAGTTGATGGAGCTAAATAAGGAAACATAGAATTTCTCACTTTAGTCCTTTTTCACGTTTCTTATGAGATGTTATGAGCAAGAAAGTAGATATTAAGAAAATTTTGAGGATGTCCTGTTATTGAGAGAAATTAATCAGTGTGTAATACACTGCAAAAAAAAAATCCCATGTGCTTTGAGGTTGTTCTGGAAAGCCAATGTACAGTGTGGCACTTGCACTGCTGTGTATTGACATCTCCCTGGAATAATGGTTACTACAAAAAATGAAAAAAGTGTTAATTAAACTGATTAGGAAGAAAGCTTTTTTTTAAAAAAAAAAAAAAAAGAATAGAAGAAATACTGGTTTTAATGGAGAGGTCTTGGCTCAGATCATGGCTGCGCTTATTCTTGGCTTATTTCATTGGGATAAATCCATATGTTCTAGGGGGTGAATCTACAGGTTTTGTGCTAATTTTAAGAGAAGACTTTCATATAAAGGTACATGAAGACTATTACAAAGGAATCTTCAAATGAAATGACATTTCCTACACATTGCTAATGAACCAAAAATTCAGAATTAATAAAAGATTCTAATATATTACTGCTTAGGATCTTGTAAAGAAGAGAAGTGGGTACGTTGTTAGGTTTAATTTCATTTTCTGCTTACTACATAGGAGGGTTAGATAACATATGTGGGTGAATGGGAGAAACGATACTGACATGCACAGAAGAAGGCAAAAAATCTCATCTTGTGTGTTTCATTTCAGTTGGGACGGACCCTCCGAAGTCCTTTCATGAAGTTTGTGGCACACGCTGTTTCTTTCACAATCTTCCTTGGACTGTTAGTAGTGAACGCTTCGGATCGGTTTGAAGGAGTAAAAAATCTTCCCAACGAAACCATCACAGATCATCCCAAACAAATATTTAGAGTCAAAACAACTCAGTTCTCGTGGACAGAATTGCTGATCATGAAGTGGGTATTGGGTAAGCAGAAACAAACCATTTAAAGTCCTTGAGGGAAATTAAAACTTAACTAACGTAGCATGGTAGGCAGGGATATCACAAAGGGGGGGAGGGGAGGAGAAATAATTTAAAAAAAAGATGAAGTTAAATTTCAGGCTGATTAAGGTATTCTGATTAAAACATAATCAGAAAAGACTTTTATTTTGGTTTTGAAAACATTGAGTAGTTCTCAGCAAATTCCAACTTTGCTGTTTTTTCCATTTTCTGGAGTAATTTCCAGAAGCTGTGTGTTTGCTGGGGTTTCTTTAATCACTGAATCTTAAAGAATGTAGTATTCTATGCAGTCACAGTAACTTACAGCTTCTCTGAGTAGGGAAAAAAGTGTCCCCTTTGGGACATGAACAACCAGCCTCTTTTATTACCTTGTTTACCTCATCTGTGAATTGGGTGTGTGTTGCTGTTTGCTTCTTGGAAAAGAACTCTGAGATCAGGTGATGAAAGTTGTTGGATAAATAAGAGCTGGATTTCATCAAGTTCGTAGTATGAAACTGCTACTGGTGGGATAACTTTTTAAAAAAGAAATGAAGTTGCCTAAAATTTATAAAGCACAGATTCATTTGGATGAACCCTTTGAGTGCAAAACTGTGTCACATGCACAAGTTAAACTGTGTGGGGATTTTTTAGCAGATTCAGATGTATTACTTTTGCTGGCACAACTTATTCCTGGCAGGTCAGCTTCTTTGAACCACTAATCTCAACAAACTCAGAAAGATTTATTGGGAAATTGATCTTATCGACTCTGCAGAATCTTTATCTACCTCTCCTGTATTTATTTTTACTTTTCACCAGGATTTTTATTATTTTCTTGCAGTAGGACAAACAACGTCATGCTTCTATAAGTACTGATGGCATTAAATCCCTCTGAAAAATAGAATAGGGCTGCTCTATCTGATGACTTCCCGACCGCCATTTCTTTGTTCCCTGTCCCCACAGTAAGTGAACTCCCATACAGGATATTAGACAAGGAAAAAAGCCTGAATAGATGCCAGACTGGATAGAGTAAGAGATATTTATAAAATGATATTAAAGCAGTTGGACAAGATGATTAGATTTTAGCCTAGGTATTCTTTTCTCATAGGCAGAAGGTATCTGCCTGCCTGGAGAGTTCCTGAGAGATGAAGAAGAAAACGTTTCATTTAAAAGCAAAGGTTTTCACTTTCCTGGGAGAAGGAAAGTGATTCATTGTACAGATTTCTGAATATAATGAGATTTTCTAATGACTGCCTACATCAGCACTGACAGTCTTCTCCAGCCATTTTGTCTGTCTGCCTACAGTAGAGCTTCAAATAATGTTTCAGCTATACTAATGTGAAATTTCAGTGCGTGTAGACTGTGGGCAGCTGGTCTGGGGCTTTGGAATTTATTGGGCCACGTATGGACTACCAACTTTATCAACTGTCAATGTGTAGAGATCATGTTGGATGCTCAGTTGTTGAGTGCAAGAATTTTGTAGATATTGCAAGTATATATCTAGAAGTGTAAATATAATTAAATGTAATGCTATAGCCAAATATTACAGGCAAAGACGGCAAGAAATGCTTTCTAAAGACAGAAATGTAAATAGATAGTAAGTATATGCTGAAGTGTGGTAAATCTCTTATGTACTAAATATACATGGCTGTATTTAATCTTGCTTGGCAATGTCTGCGGCTGCTCTCTCCAGTCTCAAAAGCATTGATGATTACCTACATTTCAATTCATAACACGATCAAAAACTGAAATCTTATTTATTCTTAGTTTTAAAGCACATTCGTCCGGTTTTTGTACCTTCTATTTTCTTATTCATACTATGGCAGCAATGATGAATGCTGATGACACCTTACTTGTTTCAACTATAGCAGACTGTTTTTGAGTAATTAGTTTACAGGTCCCTGATCTTGATTCTGTTGGAGGGGGAGGAAATTGGCTAAGTTACCTGGTTGTCAACAAAAATATTGCAACAGATGTTCAGAATAGCGTTATTTGAGAATAATGTGACACTTTAACATGGCATATTGTGGCCAAGAGTGAGTAAAACCTGTGATAACACCGCCTGCAAATAATCTCACTGGAGGTATGAAAATTGATAAATATATATATATACTTTGTTTTTTAAGGAAAAACTACTGGTGCAAGAACGACAGGCTGCTGTTAGACAAAAAGATCCCATTGCCATATCTAGCTCCCAGCTGTTTGTAAGGGAGGCGAGTAGTGGAGTAAACTAAGTGGAGACAACAACTTTCAGCCAGGCAAGCACTTTATTCCCCTCCAAAATCCATACCAGAGAGGCTCTATTTGTCCATTAGCCTGCAGTTCTGAAATGGCTGTAAAGGATTACCAGATCAGTCAGGTAGTGTTAGTAGCCCATTCAATGTCCTTGTGAAGAGCCAGATAAGCAATAGCATTTTTAGATGGGAAAATACTGTTTTGTTCTCACTCCTCTTGGTTACAAATGAGCATTCAAGAGCTGCTGATGGCAAACTCAGTGCAGAGAAATACAGTGATGTTCTCATACAAGAACTTGCCACTTGGCCTTAGAGTGCTGGGCACTGCACATTAGACTCATACACCTCAGGTGTTTGTGCCCCTTGCCTATCTTTTACCCTGCATCCGGATCTTCTCACCTCTTGCATGAGGAAGGCTGGGATTTTCTATGTGAGAAACGTGCCCCAAATGCTCACTAAAAGTAGGGAGGTTCTATTTAGAGAGACAATTTCCCCCTTGTGAAAGCAGCAGAGCAAGCAGTGGAACTCTGGGTGGGCACAATCTGAGCACAACCTTCCTGCAGCCTTTGAGAAGGCTCAAACTAGGTTCTCCAACATCAGCTGTTCATGATTTATGTATCAGGACAGTGGATATAAAAATCTGACAAACTGTTCCTTTTCGTGCACAGGTGGTGAACAGCACGCCTTGTGTATTTCCATTTTTCTCCTAACCAGGCTGTGCGTGTAGCTTGGTTCTCCTTCCCCTCCTGGAACCAGGAGTACCCATCAAGGTGACATTTCCAATTATCCTCACTGTGGGACAGCAGGCACCTCCAGGAACTGGGAAGCAGAAGCTGCTCATAACCACCTCTCCATCATCAAATTCATGGAACTCACGTCTCCCAGAGCCACCAAGGGCCTCAGAAATATTGCAATGAAATGCTGTTATACTCAGGGAAATCTAGCTTGGCCTCACTGCATGACACATCTCTGTTCAACATCCCATCTTAAGTTCCATCCCCTCAATTTTATCTACATTTTCTCTCCTCTGTATTTTTATGTTAGAAGATTTGAATACTCTCCCACAATGTACAAATAATTAGCCAGCAGTACTGACCACGTAATTACTGTAACTTTTCTACTTGTTCTGAATAGACATTTTTCTGTATGTATGGATAAAAAATGACTGCCACGTAGTTGGCAAAAAAGAACAATGTAAATTATAGGCCAACAGTGTGATACTTTCACAGAGCGATTCTAATTTTAGTCAGTCTACTCAGTTTTAGACGTGTCTTACTACATTAATCTGTGACTTAGGTATATTAAGTGACCGAGATTAGAAATAAATTTGAGTAGGAGAGTTAATATTTAAACCAGGAAAGACATTTTATGGGCATCAGTGAAGAAGTGCTGTGTTTGGCAATGACGTGCACGCAATATTTCCTGAAGTACTTTTTATACGATGTGCGCACATAATGTGTAGCCTAATGTCTCATGCCTATCAGTTTGAGAATTTTTTTTTTTTTTTTGAGCCAGAAATGTGCTCTTTTAATATTTCATCCTTACTCCAGAACAGTTCCCGAGAAACCAATTCTTTCACTTTCTGCCCCAGGCTATTTATTATTAAATCTCACCACGGTAAATGATGGCTTGCGATGAAGTTCCTGCTTTCACTCAGCCAAGAACCTGTGGACACTGTTGCCTCCCCCTGGCTTTGCTGTGCACTCAGCAGGCCACAGTCTTTCTTCCAGGATAGATCTATGTGAAACATAACCTGTGTCGTGGTACAGCTCCTGGGTTCTGCCTGGAGGTCCCAGTGCTACAGAGGTTGCAAGCTGGTGGTGCCTGAAATAGAGATAGCTTAGCTTTCCTTTGTCTTCCAAACCCTTACGAGCGCTCAAAGACGGATGGCATCTGTTCTTCATCTTGTCAGTCTCACACTGACTAATTTCTTTCCCTATAACTGACTTCTGACTGCTCCTCTTGGGACCGTGTGTGCTTCCAGGAGTCTCTGAAGTAGCTGAGCAAATGCATTTAGATGCCACACCACAAGAACTTCCAGCAAAGAAGATGAAGAGTTCATATAAAGGACATGGTTGCAGGAGGCTGCATGGAAATTGGTCGGCCCTGCTTGTGCTTGATTAAATGTGAATTTTGCTGCTGCTATGGAAACAGGATTGCAGGAAATATTTATAATTACCAGTGGGTAAAATATTCCAACATTTTATCTGTTCTGAAACATTTTGGCCTTGGAGTCCTGCTACGACTGAATATTGAACAAGCTGGTGAATCTGACCTGAGCTGTCGGCTCCAGTTCACCCAGTGAAATCATCCCCTTTCCGCAGCACTCCCCAGTACAACGTGGATGTCAAAATCCTTGAATTCTCTGGCTTTTAGATTTAGGTGTTTCTCTGGTGTTTAGATTTACTGTAAGTCTACTCTTAGAAAGATCCTAAATTCAGGATAAAGTCAGGATTTGCAAAGTGGTAAAGCAGGCTTTAATGTCTGGAAATTCATTATTTGGTATATAAAACTTAATGAAAAGGGCGATGCAAGGACGAAACTTGTTTTTCTTTTTCTCTGATCAGACTACGTTTACTGCTAGGTCAGATTTCCTTTCACAAAGCTATTTCCATTCTTAAAATGCTCCCAAGCTCTGCATTAAAGGAGGAGAAAAACCCCAGCAGAGTAAGTAGTCAGCCAAGCTTAGCAAGAAGATTTTGAAGAAAGGAAATGTGCCTTTTTTTTTTTTTTTTCCACAAGTAGATCAGCTGTAGGATTTTATAACATCCTCAGTATTTGTGAACTGTGCTTTCACAGATGTCAGCAGAAATCTGTTCTATCAGTGATTAATCTGGTGAAATTTTGAGATGTTAGCGTTGTTTGTGCAAAGGAGTATACCAGCTTAAACATGTAATCATTTTAAAGGAAAGCTGACATTAAGTGTTCTCTTGAGGAAGTCAGTTTAACTGAAGAGTTACTTGCTTCAACCTTAGAAGCCACTGGTAGCTGGGGAATGGGTCTGTCTGAATGCAAAAAGTGCCTTTGTCTGCTGGTTAAATATGCTGTGGCCTCTCTGTAGGCATGATATGGTCAGAGTGTAAGGAGATCTGGGAAGAGGGCCCACGAGAGTACGTGGTACATCTCTGGAACCTTCTGGACTTTGGGATGCTGTCCATCTTTGTGGCGTCGTTCACTGCCAGGTTCATGGCTTTCCTCAAAGCGACCGAAGCACAACAGTACGTCGATCAGTACGTTCAAGATGATGACCTCAGTAACGTCACCCTTCCCCCTGAAGTTGCTTACTTTACTTACGGTAAGATGCTTTTGGCTATCTAATGCTTCTTATTCTTTCAAGCTGTTGTATGCTAGTGCTGAAAGTACCTTCCTTTTTGTGATATTTATGAAAGTTATTTTCAAATTAAAATCATCCTTCTGAGATTTACCCATTCCAGCCATTTTCATAAGCAGCCAAAAAGAACTGAGATCTGACCCTCGTCGAGTCTCTGATTTTGCTCTGAGGCTTAGCTCAATCACTTCCTGAAAAATAGCTTGAGCAACAAATTACTGGGACCTGGGAGGATATAATTTAAATTGTAGATGATGAACCCACTTCATTTTTCAAATGCAAGAGGAGGGACATGTGAACCAGTGTGAGATCTGGAGCTGCGTTTTTAACTGGTGGTGTGCTGTGCATCTGTTACATCCAGTGCCTGTGTAATAGACGTACAAATAGAAATCACACCCATACACTGCTCCATCTCCAAGAGAACACCTTTATTTCTGAGATCCTATGTGGCTTATAAATGCTAACGTTTGGAAGTGCAAGCAATAGCATAGCTTTGGTTAACATTATTTCTGATGTTTTTTCTTTGATATTCACAAACAGAGCTTTACACTCCCATATAGTGGCTGGACTTGTTGTGTGCCTCTGTAAGCTTGAGATATAACCTTAGATAAAATCTATGGGGACTTTGCTTATGGAAGGCTGCAAGGTCTGTGGGTGTGAGCACAGTGGAGCACCCTTTGCTCACTAGGCTTGCAAGGCAATGTTCTAGAAATGAGCTTGGACCAGAGGGGCAGATCTGGGCTGGCAGTCTTCATTCACAGTAGACTTACACCATGTGGCACCAGGGACACGTGCCCTGAGACCACAGCCATGGACATGCTCAGCCTCCTGCTTGCCTCTCTGAAGATAAGCTTCCCTCCCGCTGCTCCAACAAGAAAGAGGAACTCATGCTGTGGTTTTGCTCTCCCTGGTTTGCTGGTGACCCACATAAAGTGAATTCATGATATAGAAGTGTACAGGGTCCAGAACAGAATGTCACAAGCAGATCCTGTGAATTCTTTCATCTGCTGCTTTTCCTTGGTACAAATTACTGGAAATAATGCTGAAGTTTACTGCTGTGTCCTTAGAGATGTCACTTGTTTTGGCTCTGAGTCAATACTTGCATCAAGAAGCTCACTGATGCAGTGACACTTACAAGCTACATTAACATAAATGATCAATTTTTAGTAAACAAACAATGCATAACTGATATAAAAAAGATATTTTTTAAAGTAGAAATATTAGAGTGGCTATGTTGCCAAAGTTGGTCTCAATTTAAAGATAACACAACAATGATACGTTTAGTGACTGTACCTGCTTTATCTGAACAAATTCAAGCTTCCTTGTCTAAAGTTACGGAGAGAGATCTCAGCCTCCCTATTGTTTCTCTTCCATGTATTGACATAGTGCCATGTATCCAGCTGGAGTTATAGCCAGTTATATCTGCTCTGTTGTGATTTTGGTTTTCAGTCTCAGGGGCATCAGCTGGAAAAAGGACAGCACAGTTGATGCTGCAATAGGAAATCAAAACTCCCAAACTTTTTTTTAAAGTCTTTTATCTGTTGTGTGACTGGTAAATCTCAGTGACTCGCTCATTTCTCATCATTTCCATGTCAAAAATGAAACTATTTCTTGCCCATCCTTGTAAAGAATGCTGAAGACTTCAGTGACCAGTTGTTCCAAGCCCTTTTTTTCCCTTAACTCCTGGCCAGAATCAAGATGAAGCCCTAAAAAGGAATCATTTATCATCATAACATCCACCTGCCACTTTTCATTACTAATGTCTAATGTCCATGTATTGTTTTAGCCAGGAACAAGTGGCTTCCCTCGGATCCTCAGATCATTTCAGAAGGACTGTATGCAATAGCTGTGGTACTCAGCTTCTCCCGCATTGCTTACATTCTTCCAGCCAACGAAAGCTTTGGGCCCCTGCAGATCTCTTTGGGAAGGACTGTGAAGGATATCTTCAAGTTCATGGTCATCTTCATCATGGTGTTCCTGGCCTTCATGATTGGAATGTTCAACCTTTACTCTTACTACCTTGGTGCAAAATACAACCCTGCATTCACAACGTGAGTACTTAAGGAAAAAAGGGCTGCTCTTGTAGGGCTCTGTTCATTCTGGTTTATTGCTGCTGCTAACTCTGTCCAGGTAGCTGGGATGCTGCTGAAAATTCTTCAGCTGTTAGGAGGGTGCTTGGCTAAAAGCAGAGAGGTGTCTGCACAGTGGGTGATTCCATATGCAAACAAAAGTCCATCTCTGCAGCGTACCTTTGTGTTCTCTATTCTTCCTGTGATTCCACCAAACCTAAACTCCCTTCCTCTTAGCTGCTCCCTCCCTACTTCTTGCTGGGCTTCCCACAGTGGGGGCTTTCCATTCCACACACCCACCTGTGAGGGAAGAAGAAAGCTTGGTGTGATGCTTTCCCCCTGCTGTGATCTGACATCAAGGCAGTCTCACCACACTTGTAAAGCCTGAGATGAGGAGCAGACAGCAGCTGGCGTTGGATGTGTCATTTCTCTAATGTATCATACAGCTAGCCTCAGCTCGTAGCTCCCCTAAGAGAAATGACCTTATTGGCATCATTTCTGCTCTATGAGTGGCTGTGTCCTTCCAAAGGCAGGAGCCAGTCTTACTACACTGCTCTCTTGTGCAGCACATACTTTGTCCCACAACGTTTAAATTTTCTGATTGAACCAAATGTGCCTTCTGAACCTTTCTGTAACTCAGGACACACACTAATGGAAGGATTTATGAGGGCAGATGCAATTACATTTATCTGTGCTTGGTAGTAAGAGAGAAGAAAATTGAGTGTGGGATGTGACTTGGTTCCTGTTGGAAGAGAAGATGTCCTTGAAGCACAAGAGTTAATGTGAAGTTGAGTCGATGCTGTCCCTGACTGCAGCAGTTGTGGTGTCCCCCAGGCACGTTGTCAGAGCACCCGTTACAGATTCCAGTCTCTGATGCAAAAGTGATAACTGTCCAATTAACACACACAGCACAAGTGGATCTCTGGGTCTTTTGATGGAAATAATGAGCAAACATTGCCTGGAATGGTGACTGCTCACCAGAGGAAAGATTGCTTGAATGCCTGAGGACTGTCTGAGCTGAGAAGAGTCCTGTCAAAAGGCACTGCTTGTCCTCCTTAATGTCAGCCTTGTGATCACTGATCCTGGAGGGACTTCATGGAGTTACAAAGCAAATTTTCCATGAAAATGAATTTTCCTTTTAATAGTTTGGAAAAGACTTAAAATAAGCCTGATTTTCCTCTGATTATATAAACATGCAGAAGCGTTAAAGGATGATGAGTGAAAATGAGCCCTTCATCGCACAAAACAAAGAGTGTAAATTAACATTCATCCTCAAAATCCTTCTCAGATGTCTTATTCAACAAACCAGAAACCTGCAGTCCCACACAGTTTTGGCAAGCTAGGAATGGTACATTGGCAAAGGGGCTAACCCTCACGACATTTCCCTGTTTGCTTTTCTTGAGCAGCCTGTGAACCATCCTGAGCATGGTGCTTTCCTGCTGCCATTCACTTATTTGTGACAAGGGGGGAAGTCTCAATGTGTTGTCAGAATTTGCCCAGGCGAAGAGAAATGCTCACTTTGCTGAACTCGTAAGCATTTTGTGATTTCACTGACTTCTCTGAATGCACCTCATAGCAGACGTCGCAAATTCCAATGCGTGAAATTTTACAGAAATTAAATTTCCTGCTCAAAACGATGGCTGTTTTACTATGGAACCTGAGTTGGATATCACTTGGCTAATTGTGACAGAAGAAAAAACCTGCTGGATTTGCACGTTAATCAGACTGGCCGGTTCCAAAGGGCACTGAATTGACAGCTCCCTCTGAACATCGCAGTGGATATCCCCAGTGATACCCTCACAGACAAGGAGCTGCTCACGGAAATAACATTGGATTTCAAACAACCACAGCTCCCCAGGACAGTGTGTAGGAAGAGAAAAAAAAATGAATATTTGTCCAGGTATCACTGAGAGGGATTTGAATGCTTACATCTAATAATAATCCATGAATGCTGGTGTAGCTTGCACTTTTGGAATCCCCTTCATTTTGCTTTCTGCAGAGCAGGCACACAGCACCCCGGTGGCCTCTGAACCATGTTATCATGCAGTTTCTGTCAGTTTTTCAATTTTAATGCTCTTGATGCAAAGGAAATGAAAATGCAGCGTGCTTTTCCTCACCATGTTGAACACTGGGATTATTTAGCTAACTGTGGTATACTTCCAAATTTTTCTTTTTCAGTTCTTCAGTGCTGAAAAGTTGACAGCTTTCAGGACTCTTGCGGCCGACCCCAGCACTGTTTATGTGTTTATTGTATGCTGTGTACAGAACACAGCTCTCCAAGCAGCCTGTAATTATGAACATGCTATGCAAACAAAATTGAAATGGAGGCAAGACTGATTGTGTTCGTCTTGCTTTTTGCATCGCAAATCAGGCTGAAGGCTGCAGCATGAGGGTTTCTGTCTGCTTCTCCCCAAGGGGAACTGTGACTCACTGCTCAGTGCCAATGTTACTTAAAGGCTTGGAGGCTTTTTTCTTCTTATTTTGCTCTGTCAAAATATGATATTTTTGTGGATTATATTGACTGCATTGCTTTTCTGGCAATGTTAAAGCTTTCTACCAATCAATTTAAGGAAATAACTCAGTCTGAAAGGATGCCTTAAGCTTTCTTAAAGGGGAGGATACAAGACTGACATGAAATCATGTCCTCGCTGTGATCTTTTTTGATGAACAGCACACAGCTGCTTAGAGAAGCAAGGAAAATCTGAAACTAGATGATTGCCTGTGGTCTGTTTTCTTCCTTAATGCAAAATCTTTGTTTAACTTCATCAAGACTGCCTATTGAAGCAAAATTCTTTCTGCTCCCGCTACAATTGCTGGCCCTTCTGCAGTGAGGAGAGCACAGCATACCCATGCCAGCAAGCAGCACCACTCAATTTGTCCCTGCCAGCTCCCCCTGCTCTCCGGAGTGGTTAAGATGGACAGGACTCTTGATCTCTTCCCTCATTTGTTTACCTTTGGGAAGGATAAAGCACTCTGTGTCTTTGCAGGAGGGGGCAAACAGCATAGTTGATGCTGACGAGACACATCAACATCTTGGAAATTTCAAAAAGTTTGCTCCAGCTGTCCTCATCTTGTGTTTTAGTGAGACACTTTCAAAAAGAAAAGAATATGTTCCCTGTGACCTGTGCCAAATCTTTTGCAAATTGGGAGTAGTGAGAGGGGAGGAACCATCCAAGTTTGGTACAGGCTGCCCAGAAAAGCTGTGGATTCCCCATTCCCCAGGCTGGAGAGCTGTTAGTTGGCAACCCTGCCCATGGCTGGGGGCTTGGATCTTTAAGGTCTCCACCAACGTAAGCCATTCTGTGTTTCTCTGATGCAGCCTCATCAGAAGGTGGGGATGATCTGAAGGGACCAGGTCCCTTCAGAATCATTTCCTCAACAAGTGAGAGTGCTGTGTCTGTCTGTAGGCATTGTTGAGCGTTGTGTTGGGATGCCAATTCTCCTGCCACCCTCTTGCTCCCATACCCATTCTTCTTCCACTTGATGCTAGGATTAAGGACTTTAGACATTTGCAGAGGAGCACGAATGGCTGTGCTGGAGCCCTCAGCTTCTCGGGGTGGCCAGGGCCAGCCAGTAATTTACTTTTCAAGGAGAACCTGACACCTCTCCAGAACAAAGGTTAATGCTTAAACTGCAGAAAAGGAGCGGAATTGACATGTTGTATTAAAAACCACCGGCAGGGTGGAAAACTAAGGGAACCTTTCCAAATTAAAAAAGGGAGGTTAATAGCAGGGTGCAGCTGGGATCCAGGCTGGTGGTTACGGTTTTTATTAGCTTGATAAGTGACTGATGACAGGTTTCAAAGCCAGTGGTTTTTGGTGTTGTACAAGTTCTTTAACTAGAAATACAATGTCTAATAGAATAGGAGCTAAGCAGATTTCTAACATAAAAGTGAAGGATATCTGACATATTAATGTCAGCTGTCCTTTGCTGCGTGTGATGGGAGGAGATGAGAGCAGAGTGAGGAGAGGAAATACCCTCCAAGTAGAAAAGAAGTGGTGCTTTTTTGCAGCAGTCATAGCTCGTCCTACAGGTAAATGTCTGCGTAATATCCCAGCCTCATTGCAAAACAGCAAGGAGGCACAAACAATAATTTATCTGAGTAAAATGAAGACTGAATAGAAAGCCACATTTCAACTGATGTTGTGTGACACCTATTTGGAACACCGCTCAGGATCATCTCCCACAAGTCAGTGCGGTTATGCTGGATGAGAATGATCCTGAATATTTACAGCAGTCTTACTATGATGTGCAAATGGAGGAGGGGATGCCAGGAGTTGTGATGGGAGATAAGAGCCAGTTTGCTGTGGCTTCCCTAGGTCATGTTCTAGTTTGTGTCTATAATCTGTTTTCACAAACAGATCTTGCTGGATTAGTCACCCTAATAAAAATAATTAAAAGATCCAGAAAATAATTAATGGCTTTGTTTTCTTAGAGGGCATTTACCTCCTGGGATGCGAGTAAAGGCATTATTTTCTTTCAACTTGAAAACTAAGCAAAGTTC
The DNA here is from genome assembly GCF_019232065.1 of Centrocercus urophasianus. NCBI lineage: Eukaryota > Metazoa > Chordata > Aves > Galliformes > Phasianidae > Centrocercus > Centrocercus urophasianus. The sequence continues at coordinate 12,889,841 of NW_024884822.1, forward strand.
TTACAAAACATACCAACGTTCTTCCTCGTCCTCCTCCTTCCTTCATTTCTGTCTGGGGCTGCTTTCTTTCTGCCTGGTGCAGCTTTGACTCCTCTGAATTAAGCTCTGTTTTTGATCCACTAGTTCACTTGCATTTTTTCAATTTCTTTGTCATTACCTTATTCTCCTTTTTCTTTTCAGCGTTTTATTTTCCTCTGATTCCTTTCTACCTGCAAGTAAATGTAGTAATCAAATTTAAATGCTCCTGTAGTATCTTCTATTACTCCTTAATTTCAAATTGTTTAGGAACTTAAGTTATTATTTTTTATTTTTTACAAGTCTGAATGCCTGAATTGTGTGTGGTCCCAAAGCAGGATAGGAAGAAAATCAGACCATAGGATGACTTTATTTGCATGGTGCACTGGTTACACTCATGCCACAAGTCAGAACTTCTCACAGATTCCTTTTGTGCAGAAAATGATGCTTTTCTTCTGCCCTGGAAATCCCTTATAAGGCAGTCAAGATAAGTTCCCTCTTCCTTCTCCCAGGTAATCTCTGCTTGTCTTCTCCAGATGAGGAATAGGTGGTGAAGTAAGAACTTCTGAGTCCCTTACGAAAGGTTCCAAACTGCAAGTGGCCCATAGAGGAGTCCTTAATAGGGACAGAAAAGCCAAATGACAAATAACACACCTGAGAAGAGCAGATGGAGCTCATAAGGGGTCGCTGCCACTTTATAATATTCATAGAAGTATTATTTCTTTATTAGATCAGGACATTTAATCTGGCATCTCCCAGGGTGATGGATAACTGCTTGTAATTACTGTGCCAAGGCATCATATTTGTATTGGTGGGTTGCCACTTTTATTATTAAGCATTTATTCTGGCTGATTTGCTACCAACTCTGTAAAGCGACCATTTTCTTTCTTTTTAGGGTAGAAGAAAGTTTTAAAACCTTATTCTGGTCAATATTTGGCTTATCTGAAGTGATATCCGTGGTGCTGAAGTACGATCATAAATTCATTGAGAATATTGGATATGTACTCTATGGAGTATACAACGTGACCATGGTGGTGGTGCTGCTTAATATGCTAATAGCCATGATAAACAACTCTTATCAGGAAATTGAGGTAAGATAAGAAACTGGGTTATGAACACAGTATGCATAACTATTATCAATAATGAAAATGTTAAAAGAACAAGGAAGTTGTTGTTTATTCCGTATGCAAAATTGGAGCACTATTGAAATACAATTCTTACAGAGAGTCAAGGCCATATCAGTTCCAAACTAGGGCTGAATTAATAATTAACAGTGAATCATTTCTATAAAAACTTCAACTTCCTTGTCTTTAATGACCATCTGTGAGCAATCTCGATTTCCTTTGCGTGTATTTAATGAAAGCAGCTTGTAGTAGTTTTTACTGCCTACATTGGTTGCAGTAATTTATCCACCTTAGCTATGTTATTTCCTTATGACAAATCAAGCAATATTTCACCTGTTTCTTTCCCTATTTTCTACTGGCTAAACATGCAGGCCCATTTAGGGCTGCAGCTCATAGATACACATATAAAAATTCCTTATTTTCCAATTACCAGGTATGAAATCTTGGTATATATTTTTTGTTTTATGTTGAGGCACCCCTGGGCCCACAAATCATAATGGCATGAGCAAAAACAAAAACAAAAACAAACAAACAAAAAAAAACCATCAAACAAACAAACAAAAACCCCCACCACCAGCATATAAAGGATATGAATACAACCATCACAGAACATGAATTTGCAGAAAGGTGTTTACAGGGTTTACCCAACTTTGTTCAGTAGCACTGGTAGAAGCAGGCTGGGTTTGCTGGGTGCTTTGGACAAAAACAACTCCCTGCTAACATAAAAGAAGAAAAAGAAAGGATTAATATTTGGACAGTGTTAATGCTGATTCACCTCTTTCTTCCGATTTGCTAAATGTCAAGTTTCTGTGGCTGGATTTGTATTAATTATTCGCTCTAATCTTCCCTCAGAACCTGACACTGCAAAAGGCCACAGCTGAAATTATTTTCTGACTGTAATGTCTGATTCCTCCATGTACTGTAGTGCAAACAGAGCTCTATCTCACGTGTGCTGCAACTGAGTCTAAATGTCAGAGGGACCTTACATGTGCACTCTGCTCTGGAAGCTTTCTTGTGTGCAGAAGGTATTTTCCCGAAGTTTTCTAATCACTTTGAATCATAGAATGGCTTGGTTTGGAAAGGATCTTAAAGGTCCCTGAGTTCCAACCCCCAAACCTTAAGATGAAGCAGTTTCTACTGAAACGAGATCTGCTTCTGAAGGAGTATCAGATTCTTCATGCATTTCTAGTTTATTGTAGTAAGTAGAGATTTTCTTGTGAGTTTGCAGAAGAGAAATATCAATAAATGTCTCAATAGGTGGCCTATGTTAGTTTTCTGCTCTATATTCAATATTCCATGATGAACAGTTACCTGGAAAAGCCTTGAACATCCTTCTTGGCTGCCTGGAACTTTTCAGAACTTTGTTAAAGAATATTTATAACTATCAGCAAGAGAAACAAATGTGAGCTATTCCATCCAGAGACCTGGGAGAAATCTAGTAAATCTCACACTAATTCCTCTAAATCCTCAGCAACAGAGAGATTAAGGAAAGACAAAGTCATCCTACTGACTAAATAGAAAGTCCTTTCTGTTTATCTGACAACAGCAATGTCCATAATGACAGAGGATGGTAATTACTTAGGAATTAAATTCCATTGCAGTCAATGGGAAAATGCTTTTCTGTTAGCCAGTTTACAAAATAGTATTCTCGTGCTTTCCATTGAACATCTCTTTTCATCTACTTCTGGTTTTCTTCTGTTTATCCCTCAAGTATTAATGCTTCCTGACCACTTTCTATTTATGGAAGGAAAAAAAAAATCCTTCTGCCAGCCAGAAACACTTCCATCATTAGCTCCTTAGCTATTTAGCAGAACAGCCTTAAAACTGTTAACAAATTATTTCTACCATAATTCAGCTTTAGGCTTTTGTGAGGTTCGACCCCAAACAATGAGAAGGCTGAGCAACAGCGGTGAATGTTGCTCTGTTGGCAGAAGTATCACTGTAGCTGCAACAGAATTAAGCTCAGTTGTATTAGTCAGGTAGTAGTAGTTGTAGTTGTAGTAGTCAGGTATGCTAGTTTTTGACATGGTTTTCGAGGTAGGAATTAATCAGAGGTTACTGATTTCAGCAGAACATGGATGTACGTGAGTATAAGGAACCAGCAGACCGTGTTTCTATCTGTGCTGCTGCCCTCCATATAAACTGCAAGACAACAGCTGTATAGCAGCTGTATCCCTCTGTTTCTTTGCCTGATGGATGGATCTGACCATCATCCTCTGTAAATGCCAAGCAGATCCTTAAAGGGTGTGCTAGCTTGTCCTTGAGTTTGGAAGTGACCCTGGCCCATCCTGATGCTTCATAAAGGAGATTCACAGGCAGTGAGTTGGGTTGTTTTTTTTTTCCTACAGCTGCTTAAGTGGCAGGTGGTGAATGGTAGGAGAAATAAGGTGCATTGATCTGGGAATATTATCGTGGTGAACGCAATCAGGATTGACCAGGAAGTAATCTGATGATAGAAGAAATCAGTGATCTAGCCTCCTCTATGGGTGATTCCTGGCCAGTGCAGTGATAACAGTTACCTGGCAATTAGCACTGCAGTTAATCAGAGGGAATCGTTGTATTTGTAACTTCTCCTTTCCATGACTATGTCTATGTTTTAATACAGATAACTTACCAGCAAAGCACCAGCACTGGGTTGTTACTGAAAGACAAGCCCTTTGCTGTCTAATGAAAAAAGTAATGTTTGACTTAAAGGAACCACACTATTGTGCAAAACACCTTCAACAAACCTAGTTACTGGCCACTGCTCTAAAGCTGGCTGCAGCTGTGCTCCCATGTTCAAATGAGACAAAGAAACGGGGCAAAAAATGCCACTCTGAAACGATTTGCTCTTCATTATCTCCCTCGTTGCAGCACAGCTCTGCTCCAGCCTTCTGTGCTCCCACCTCTCCTCCAAAATGCCTCTTTGTGACACTGTGCTGCGTTTCTGCAGCCTTTGCTGGAGAGAAATGTGAACTTATTTGTATCCCATCTTATGCTGACCTTTCTGGCTCATGGCATTTGCCTGGCTTAGAAGGCAAAAACGGTTCCCCTGTTCCCAACTTCTTCTTAATAAGCAGTTTGTAAAATTTTTCTGTCAAGCAGAAATAGGTGACATTCAGTCTGGTATTTGGAGGATTTGCACTCTCTGTTCATTCATTTCTTTGTTTCTTTTTTCCTTTTTTTTTGAGATGACAGAGAAACCTAAGAAGATAACATTACTTTTAGGTGTTCTTTTAGCTGATTCTTGTTAAATCCTGCCTTTATATTTGTTCTCATGATAGCTGAATTCCTTTCTTTGTGCTAATTATGCATTTGGGTGTTATTTTCTCTTCCCTTTCCAAGGAGGATGCAGATGTGGAGTGGAAGTTTGCACGTGCCAAGCTCTGGCTGTCCTACTTTGATGAAGGAAGGACTTTACCTGCTCCCTTTAATCTAGTGCCAAGCCCTAAATCATTTTATTATCTCATACTGAGAATAAAAATGTGCCTCATAAAACTCTGCAAATCTAAGGCCAAAAACTGTGAAAATGATCTTGAGATGGGAATGCTGAACTCCAAACAACGGGTATGTTGCATCTTTGCTTTTTGCCTTCTGTGTAGAGTGATAGATCCACGGCTGCAAGGACCTTCTGGTGGGGTTGCATCGTTTGCAGGTTGATCAGGGACAGTGCAGTCTCTTGCTCAGCGTTGTTACTTGTCTTATATCAGCACCTAGAGGGTCCTCCCAGACTTGCAGCCTCATTGTACCGAGCACTGTTTGTACACCTGTGACAGAGCAACTCTTATAAAAGGAGGCACTTCTATAATGGGGTTTACCATAGCCTAATAGACAACGTCAAAGGGCAAGGGCAGAAGCACAAATAATATCCCATCTTATCTGGCTCCTAATCTGCCCAGCAGGCTTTCATGCCTCTTCAAAACATGCTCTTGCCTTTAAGTGATTTCCCAATTAATTTTAGTGCCATTACGTTAACCACCATATTTACTGCCATTCCAGGTTTGGGAACAAGTTTCCAAGCAGTTACTAATAACACTTCCTAAATGCCTACAGCTGCAATTAGCAACCCCTCTCTTACTTCTGCCTAGTAATGAGTAGCACTGATGGGCAGATCCTGCCTCTTCCATCTCTTCTTTGGCCACCTGGAGTAGAAATGTGCTTTGGTAGCACTGGGGTTGTGTTCCCTGTCAAAAACAAGCATCTGTCTTCTAGCCATTACCAGCATCCTGATTAATAATATAATTATTTCTCAAGATCAGTGAGGCAGTTGGGAATAAAAAGCCCTTAAATAGGGACTTCCCTGTACACTTGCATGCAGTTGTAAGAGTCTGTGTGTGTATTAGCACCTTTGAGTCTATATGTAATTAATTCCTTTGAGTACTTCTTTATTTCTTTAGCGTTTGGACCAAAAAGTTCATAGGTGGATATGAGTGTCACATAAATCTGTAATAAATGTTGGTCTTCTGAAAAGACTTTTGGAAGATTCTAGTTGGGAAAAGCAATAGCTTTGTTGTCATCTGATAAAAAAAAAAAATAAATACTGTTCTATTTTTAAAAAGGGTTCAGATAAAAAAGTAGCAAATTGTACTACTGTTTTCAAAGAACTGCTGCAAATCAATTCCATCTCAGAATTTTTTATAGCTGCATTGACTTGTTCTCTACAAACCTATTTATTTTTTAAAAACTGTGCTCTCCATTGGTAATCGCCAATCTAAGATGAATACATTTCATTTTTCTTAGCACCTCCTTAACCAGAACTGGTCTGAGAGTACTGTTTGTGCCTTGACAACTTAAAATCCTTTCTTTTTCCCAGGAGTTTTTGTTTTTCAATTCTTTTCCTTCTTTTGGAACCTTTTTAGAACAGAATGCACTGACTTTTATTACACCCACACATTTAATCATTTCCTACCGGATTTATAAAGCTCCCTTAAGTTTGGGGTCGTTCGCATGAGAGAAGCTATCACTGGCTTAATACATCTCAACGTTTTATCGTTACAGAAAGTTCGTTTTCAGTCTGGCAGTCTGCATTCAGAAAACTTTTCAGTGAAGAATGCTTATAACAAGCCCACAAGATACCAGGTAATCACAGAGCGGGGCAGAGGTGTGCTGGTGTACTGCACTGCTGGGCTGTATTGCTTGGGTCCAGTTGGTGCCATCCTGTGATGTGCTGAGCTGTGGCTTAGTGCGGTCACAGCGCTCAGAGGCAAATGCTGCGTATCATCCATGGTAATAGACGTGGTGTTAATATAGGCCACGCTAATTAATTCCTCTCATGGGTATTAAGCTTCATAGCAGGACGGTCATTCAAGCTTTAATCTCCTAGTCTCGCGCTGGCGGCGTTTCATTGTCACGACACCATGCCACCCCTCCAGCCTTTCCATTGCCATTTGCACGTGCTTTCTCTGTCAGTAACTTGTCCTACACTGCAATGTGGTACAGTCCAAAAACACAGGTAGCTGATGTGACACCATCAAGATTGAAGGGAAGAGAGATGATTGTCCTCAAAGCAGCACTTTGGCATTTCTGACATTTTCCTGTACGTTCAGACCCACAGGTAGCAGAAAGATGCTGCTATAACTTCTAAATGAGATCTCCTAATGTTTGTGGTAAATTAAGCCCTTATTTCTAGGGTTGAGAAAGCCAAATACAGCTGTGAAAGTAAGTTGAGTTTTCAAAGAAAGGCTGGCATAAATGCTTGTTATTTTCACTTGATTTTGCTCCTACTGGACTTGCCTTCAAATGATCTTAGAAAGTGCCAGTTGCTGTAGGAAGAAATTGTCAAATAATGCAAGAAAGGTGCAGTAATCTTCATTATCTGAATATAAAAAAAGGAACAAACACTTTGATAGTCTGTACAGCAAATTTTCTTCTGCAGCTGGGAAGATGTTTGAAGCTTCTCTGCATGTTTCCTTTAGTGAGGCTTATCAGGTGAAGTAGACCTGCACTTTGTGTAGCTGTAGTATGGTGCTCTCAAGGGATATCAAGAGATGTGCAGAACTAAGCCCGCAGTAGCTTGAGAAATAGGATAAACAGCTGTCATGATGTGGGGATAAACTAGTCTGAGTAAAAGAATGTCCTCATCAAACCCTCTTCAGATGAGGCTTTGAATGGAGCACTGCTAAAATGCTGTGTTAAGTTCATGTGTTTGTCTCCACTCCCAACACTGGCAGTCTGTCATGCTGTCAGCAGCACCTTCCTCTATAAAAGTCAGGAAAGGATTTGTCAGGGAAATTAGAAGGACTGGTTGGTAATTTTAGAAGCTCAGGAATGTATTTTATTTGATGTTTGGTGTGATAAAATAGCTGCAAGAGATGAGCACATGTGATGGCTCACTCTGGAGCTCTTGTACTGCCCAATGGGTAACGCGTGGGATTGAGACCAATAGTATTTAAACTGTTTCAAGTTTGGCCTTCATTATCACGATGCTGTCTGGAAGCTTTATTTGTCACTTCCCTGTAATAAACAGGATTGTTTTGCTGAGAAGCTATTCCATTTATTGAAGCTGTAAGGAACAGTGCTGGAGAGAAGGAGAAAAGCAATATGGAGCAAAAACGAATAACTTTCCTAAACGTACTGGCTGAAATATCTACTAGGTGACTAAGTAGCCTCATGTTAGGGATGGCCATGTTTTTAATTTAGTTTCTGTAGACAAATCTGGCTGCATTCTGTTCTCGATGGATCAGGTGGGCACCTTCAGGCTTTTGGCTTTCATGTGCAGCAGTTAATAGAGGACTGTATTTGAGTAGTGGCCTTCAAAAATACCAGCTGCATTGGAAGTGGAGTAGATAGATGTTACCATATTTTTCCAGATAGTAATGATACTCATTGTTTATGTCAATTCCTTGTTTTATTCTAAATTTCCTGTCATCTGTTCTGAAACAAACAAACAACAAAAATCATATATCTTGGATCTAGGATTTCCCTACTTTCCCCAAACATTACTTCATTTATGTTTTCCCAGGTGTCAACCCTACCTCCCTCTGGATTCTACTACCTTGGCCATCTTCAACACACCGTATGTGCGCTGTGCCTCACCTCTGTTGCCTTAACTGACCCACCCGGTTAGCCAGATGCCTCTTTGAGACAAGGACAGAGTCTTTAAATCCCACATTCCATGGCTACATGACCTTTATATTAATGAGTGGATCCTTCTTTGATTGCACGTGCATTTCCTACCGTTATAGCTGGCTTCTGGGGAGAAAAAAAAAAAGAGCAAGTGTATCGATTCCTTAATTCGAGTTTCACAGTCTTTGCAGTGATTTTAAGTGATGTTCAAAGCAGACGTGATTGCTTTGCGAATAGGTGAGCTCACGCTGAGAGGTTTTCCCTTAATAGTGGCCATCTGCTCAAGAAAAGGCATTTGCATATCCTTTCTTGGATGTTCATCGAGCTCTCCTCTGTTTGCAGAGGATGCAGAAAGCCCTGAGGGCACAGAACTATTCACTGAATGTGTCACTCTTTTGTCTCAAAGAGAGCCCTTTGACCTCATTCTAGAAGTAGTCCAAACATCATAAGGCTTTTCTATTTTCCTGTTTTAAGAAGCTGCTCCCAAGCGAGACAGCATGTCCTGCCTTAGCTCCTCCCCTGAGACTGAGCTACGGCCATCAAGCATTGCATGCCCAAGAACTGATATAAACATCCAATAAGCAAATTTAGGCATATTAGTTTGGACTCCTGATCGTTATCTCTGATAGAGCGGCACTTTTTACATTTCTCACAGTTCAAATGCTTTTTTCCCCCACTGATGAGCATCTTTTCTGTAGCAAAGAGCTGGCAATGATGTAGGCCTTCTGCTGTAAGCCACTGGGCAGCCTGAAAATGACAGTTACTTTCCTGCTACATAAATAATGTGTTTTTGAAAAAATATCACATTGCAAGCTCGCATCCATCATCACCTCTTACTGTTACCATATATGCTGTTCCTTACTAAGTCATCCCCCATTTTATAAATCTACATGATGCTGTTTTTACTATATGTATGTCCCATAACATCCACCTTTTCTCTCCAAATTGTCTCATTCTCCATTTTTGTTTTCTCTTTCTCTGTCCTAAGTCTGTTCTCTCTCCTCAACCCCAAGTTCCAAAGCAAGTATTTCTGTTTAATTTTGGGTTAGATATTCAATTCATCATCATGAGTGAGTTTGTTACCATCATTAACAACTTATTTCTTCCAGTAAAGTTTATTTTATAGATACGTTAAACAGCAGCTTGTTCAAGAAATGGTTTGAGTCCCACTTCTTAAATTACTGTTGGATCATCTATGTTTTCATTATGTTTGTGGGACATACTCTGCACTCAGATGCATGCCACAAACAAAATGTGGGCTTATTACGGAATGGCAATCAATCAACTACTTCAATACGAAGTTCACAAGATAGAGTAGAAAATAAATGAGAAGTCAATGATAAAAATCCCTTTGCCTCCTCTGAAGCCAGGCTTCATCCATAGAGAAGTCAGGTGCTTGAATTTTTCAGAGTAAGTCGAGAATTGAGGAGGTGTGGATAAACTCATGTTGAGTGTCTCTGTTCTCTTTTCAGAAAATAATGAAACGCCTGATTAAGCGCTACGTGCTGAAGGCTCAGGTGGACCGAGAAAATGATGAAGTCAATGAAGGCAAGTGGATTTTTATTATTGCCGCAAATTAGAGCATGTTACTGCTATTGATATCTCAAGTAAAAGGATTGAGCTTAGAGAACACCCTTGGCGGAGAGGAAGCATGCCTCAGGCTCACATGTAGGAAAATGATGCTGACTCAGAGCCACCTTGCTGCTCTGAAATGTTCCTTAGCAGAAAACAAGGACCATAGAGTCTGTCTGTACAGCGTCCTGCTTTGCCTCATAGCACTACATGTCCTTCCTTTGCAAAACCCAGGGCATTACCCATACTTAGCCTTGTCCTGGGGCCTAAGTAAAGTAGTTATTGACTGTACTGCCCATGCCCACCATAAGGACATTGCTGGAACTGAATAAGGATATACGCTGCCTTGGTATCTTGTAGTATTTGTAAGCAGATGGAAAAGACATTCCTTGTAATGTCTTTTCCCTGCTATCCTTCTGCCAACATCCCATGTAGGCGAAGGTCTATACATGGAGAGCAAACAAGAAGAAAGATGAATTTTCCATACACAGTTGTTGTTGTTGTTGGTCCCTCTACTGCAAGTACAGGTAATTTCCTGTAAGCCAAATATTAAATGCATAAAAGCAGTAACATCATAGAAAGTGCCACAAATGCCCATGACCTAGCTCAAGTAAATAGATAATTTCTTCTGTCATAAAATTATAGGTGTGATTCCTTTAATATTGCTAACAACAGTGTATTGCTCCCTTTAGGAGAACTTAAAGAGATTAAGCAAGATATTTCTAGTCTCCGATATGAACTCCTGGAGGAGAAGTCCCAGGCTACTGGTGAGCTGGCAAGACTTATACAGCAACTGAGTGACAAATTCGGGAAGAACTTAAATAAGGACATTTGACCGTGAGCACAGAGGAAAGCAACTGGTTTTCTAAACATTATTCAGTCTCAACCAGCATCTTAAGAGGACAAAAACAGCGCAAAAAATGGGGACCAGGCACTCATCTTCTACGAATTGGCAGTGTCAGTTGGAGCACTTTGCATTACTCCTGTGTTTGGTGAATTTCCAGTTAAATCTTTTATGACACAAAATAACTTACTGGTAAAAGCATACCCCCTTCAATATCAGAAACAAATGAACTGTAGGGAACGCACCTTTTAAAGGCAAAAAAGCCAGATCTTCATCCACCTGTCTGCAGTGAACTGTGCTCATTTACCTTAACTCTGTTGACCAGGAGTTGGTGAAGGCTGAAGGAAAAACATGCCAAGCATATTCCTTGAGAATTTAAAAGAATCCTGTCCTTGGGTGTGTACTCTCCTTTTATGTTTACATGGGCATCCACAGAGGTAACTTTGAACAGCATGGTGGTTAATGAAAAGCATATGAGAAATTGTCTGCTGAAAGGCCAGTTGTCAGATACTTTTCAGATTGGATGAGAGAGTTGGAACCATGAACAAAACTTGTGGGGTAAAAGGTCCTTCATCCCTTTGCTGGAACCTAATAAAGGGATTCCAAGCCAAAAACTTCTTTCTGCCTTTTCCAGCTGTTTTAGCCAACCCACTAACAGCAATGGTCCCTTCAAACATATACCAAGCCTCTCTTTTGTCCACAGATGACCCCAGCTACAACAACAGCGTACAGAAATATTCAGTGAAAATCCACAGCAGAAGTAACATATTTTGTGCTTATGTGTTCAGGACAAGGAACAGCACTAATGGATGAGAGCAACTCAACTCAGCTGCTCTGCTTTTGGGTTCCAGAGTTCAAACAGCAAGCCATAGCATGAGGTAAACTATGAAAAACATACCCCAGGAGCTTCAAATCTTTGAAACCGTAGGAAAAGGCTTCATTTTCAATGAGGACATGGTGACAAATAAAAAATAAAAAGAAGAATGAATTGTTGAAGAGATGATTGTTCTGAGTTATGTGTTTGCTCTTCTGGAGGACCTGGAAGGAATTAAAACCAGTTCCAAGGTTGTAATACAAACACTCAGAGTGCATTTTTACAAAGGGTAAGCAACGAGTCGATGGAAAGCAACTGAAGACTTGGATTGCTTGGGTTTCTACATTTAGCTACATGATTTCAATATTTAAAGCACACCTTACAAGTTGGGAACCGCTGAACTGTACTGTTTGTTCACAAGGTACACCTATGAGATGACCATCGCCTTTAGGTATCAGCTGAGCAGATACAAGCAGAAGCAGAAGGTGACCCGTGATCAGTTCTTAAGTGCCAGATGAGAACACAGATAGCCTAATAGAATCATAGTTATATTTGTACAAAAACGTTGAGGAAAAAAAAAAAGACAAAATAAAAAAGTGTACTGTACGTAGATCTGTTTAGAGAAAAAGCAAAATACTGTATTTTTACCTTTAATAAGATTATCTTGTATACTGTCATATTTTTACCTAAGACCAGGAAAAAAAAATAAAATTACCTCATACTATTTTGTTGTACACTCAGTGAAATACTTGCCTGATCTTTTGGATATCCTGAACATTTTGTTGCTTTTCTGCTGTGTTAACAGTGAAACCATCCAAAGAAGGAATTTTGCCATAAAACTTCTGAAATTTGACAGAGTCAAAAGGCAAAACTTCAAGTATATCTCAAGGGAATGAACTTAGAGAATGGGGATTTCTGACAACAACCTGTAAATGTGTCTCCTTATCAGTGGTGCTTCATTTGAAATACTATCAGTATTAATACGTTTTTAAAAGTAATGTGGGAAATTGCTACTTTTGCATGATGGTTCTTGCAGAGTAGTGTTATGATGAACCACTTAGCAGACATCATCTACCACAGAGCACCAAATGCTGGCACAAGATGGTCACTACATGTCATGTTTGTGGGAATGGTAGCCCACTTGTCTCTTTGGCCTGTTTTCCTCTGCTTAAATTGGAAAATGGTGCTGATTTAAACTATTCTGCTTTCTCCATGAGAAGATGGAATATCTTTCATGGCAATACTGCTATATTTCCCTACCAACCACTGTATAAAACTCATTTCAACTTTGATAAAAAGCCCTGTCTGAAAGATTTGTCTCATTACAACTCTATGGCTGGCTCTTGATCCAGGAATTGCTTCACCCTTCCCATTCAGTGTTTTAACATCTCCTAGGAATGCAAGTAGAATTCGTTAATGCTAAGGAAGTCATATTAACCATAATTTCCATTTCTCATTGTACTACTTATTGAGTTAGATAAGAAAGGTAAGTGGAAATGCAATGATACACTTACATTTTGAATATTTAGATGTAATGCAATGCTCCTAAGGTCCTGTGATGCAGAAGGAAGTGTTCTCCTGGTGCTGAATATCGCATCTGTGCATGCTGTGGTCAGCACGAATGGCAACGCAGTGTGAGGAGCTCTGTAGAGTGATGTGGGGCACAGCCACGTCCCATCAGCTGCCCTGAGAATGGTGGGGTGAGCAAAGCAGCACAGCCCTGCTCTGCATGCAGGAATTTGCTATGAAAGAGCATCACGTTTTCTAGAACTTCAAAAGGAGACTGAAAGAAGTACAGAGAAAAATGCAGTTTGAAAACTGTGCTTCTTCCCCTTTTAAGCATTTACATTCCATGAACTATCCAGGCACTGAGGTTCTTTGTATTAATATTCATGACAAGCAAAATCCCACTTCTCCAAAGCACTTTTCTCATTCGGTCCCAGGAATACCAGCAAGAAAGCTGCATGCTATGTATTCAAGTGCTAGGAGCAGAAATGATGTTAAATTCGTTGCATGGTTTATTCTCCAAACTCTGTTTACAAGAAATTAAAGTTAAGAACCTCACTAAATGATCCCTGAGAGAAGTCAGGGGTTTTAGAGAGGAAATATCAGAGCAGCTGGGACCCCGAAAGGACAAGGTCTGGGGTGTGCAGCCCCCTATGCCATCCCCCATTATCAGTGGCAGGCTGGCTTGAAATATGGGGGTTCTATTTCTTGAACAAATTCACAGTGCAATGGGATATCACTTTGGCCAAACTGTATAAATGGTTAAAATATTTTATGGGAAATATGTTAGGGCTCACCAGTGAGCATCGTCCAAATCTGCTTAATGCTGCAAACCCAGCAGACCAATCAAACTGGAAGTTGGACAAACTGGAAACAAAGCCATCAACCTGCCAGCACTGATGTGCTGACTGCCCCAGTGTTCAGATGGTGGTTTCCTTCCTTGCATCAGTGCATGCTAACAGAAAGAGACAGCAGCAGAAAGCATTAGCATGCATTTAAGCAGGTGAACTGCAGAGCTTTCAGCCAGCAATACCTGTAGACCAGAGATGCAAATACTGAACCAAAGAAGCTGCCAGGGGGTTTCTGGCACTTCCAGAGAGCCAAAGAAGCTGGCCTAACTACATAAAGGAGGCACTGAGGACACAGCAGAGGACAGCCCATCACTGCACCACAGGCAGGCTTCGTATTGATACTGAGATGTCTTCACTACAGTTAAATCAGTGCAAACAGAAAGGGAGATAATAGCCAAAGCAGCCAAATAGATGAACTGGATGGAGAGCTTGCAGTGTATTTAACAGCAAGTAAAAGCATACTCACTTATGGTCACTTGAGAGAGATTTAACACAAACATGCAGTGTGATAAATAGGATTTGGAAGGGCTTAAAAGGTTAGTGAATAGCTAGCAAGCTTGTTAATATTTAAGCAGTATTGATTATAATGCAGACTAATATGTAATTCTCATATTAACAATTAATTATATTGATGCAAGGATTTAATTAGGACTTACCCAGCAGGAGGGATGAGGGATCTGGTGCTGAGATGAATTTCCCTGCTGTAGCCACTGGTCCTCACTCTGGGCAATTGGTCCACACATACTGAGGAAGCAAAAGGCTGAAGGTCGAAATCTTCCAGAGGATGAATGTCACACTTTAGTACATCAAAGAGGATGGCACACAGACTTCATAGCATATTACATCTGAAAACAGAGAAACAAATCCCCAAAGGAAACCTCCACCTGTGTGTGACAGCTGCTGTGCTCTCCCTCTCAGTTCCGTTTTACTGGATGGTAAGCATTACTTTACTTCCACCAAGTTTAAAAACTGATTTTGTGAAAAGATACATTTTTTTTATATATAAAAACAGACTAGGGATTAAACCCACATGCTGATTCCCAGACAAAAGAAACAAAAGTGCATTTATCCTCCAACAAAGCTTGCTGTGCGCCTCCATTTAGAAACAGCACTGACTGATTGATCAGTCATACCTGCAGCCTTCCAGGCCAGAAGTACAATCCTTCAGAGAGCTGCCACACTCATCTGTCCAACCTCACAGCCACGTGAGCTCACATCTCAGAGACTTCCATTCTGGTCGCTTTTCTCCCCAGGTCCCTGAGCATCACCATCTCCTTGTCACACCTCACAGCATCATCAAACCTGAAGCTTTTGGAGATGATAAGCAGGCCAGCCTTCAGCCAAAAAGGGGCTGCCGATTTCGTTCGAGGAGCAGATGCTGAAGGCATTTATGAGAAGCAATCCAGCTCGTGGCTTTCAGCAGTGTCTGGCTGCTGAAAAGCAGTGTTATTGAGATTAAGGAATGACAGTAAGTGAATAGCAAATAATAGCTCCTCAGAAGCAATATTCACTGCAGAGTAAAAAGACGCAACTTGAGGGAGAGTTTTGTATGTATTAAAGATGCTTACCCATGTCTTGTGTGCTTATTAACACCCTTGCTGTTATCCAGGCATGGCACCAAAGCTGCATTTTCCATCATGTTTCACGAACCTCTTGCATTAGGACTTTCATGTTCTGCAGCTCTTCCTAAGGGGGAAAACAGCAGAGATAGAAAAGTGCAACTTGGAATGAGAGGAAGAAATCTTACGCTACAAGTTAAAACAACAGCCACATAAGCCACAAGCCCCATAACCCCAGGCGGTCTGAGAGGCGAGCAACCACGGATTAGAGTTTCAGGAGCTTTTTTTCCTCCCTTCCTCGGAGCACTACGAAGTAGGGCCGGGGCTGCACGTCGCGTCGGGGCCGGCAGGCAGCGCTCAGCACCAAGCGATGCGCAGCGCCCGCACTCCTAAGGGAAGCAGCAGCTAGAGGAGCAAAGAAATCTCTTTCTGCAGGTTGGTTTCTCTCTCTCTCTCTCTCTCTCTCTCTCTCTCTCTCT